>NW_015167574.1:160695-213130 GCF_001447785.1 Gekko japonicus | reverse complement strand
AAGAGGCTTCCTCAGCAGGTGGTGGGCTCTCCTTCTTTGGAGGGTTTCAGACAGAGGCTGGATGGCCATTTGTCAGCAATGCTGATTCTGTGGACTTAGGAAGTTCAGGAGAGGGAGGGCAGGAAAGGTTGCATTAGTGCTTAGTTCTTGTGGCCCTTTTTTACACGCTGTCATGAGTACTGCTGAGGATGAGCTCCCAATTCCTGCAGAATCCACACCTGGCCCCAATGAAGCCGCAAAGGCTGCTCCGGCAGAACAACGCATGTCAAACAGCCCCCCTGATTCGCCCCCACTGGTGGCCCAGTTGCGAGATCAGCGCCAGCAGGATTTGGCATCCCGACAGCAAGAGGCGCGGTCTCTCAGCCCTGAGTTCTAAGAGGAGCCAGGACACACGCGCTGGCCGGTAATTGACAACAGCTCGGAGGGATATTTGGCTCCTCACTCTCGGTCAATTCCTTGTGCTAGCAACTAGTCAGCTTGACAACGCTCTGCACCCACCTCACCCGTGTTCCCGATTCCTGCTTCCTGCTTTGAACTCTTGGCTCCTCGACCCCGGCTCTGGTTCGTGCTCTGGACTCTGGTGTATTGTCTCCTGAACCCCTGGACTCTGGCTTAATGACTACGCTTACGGTTTGTGCTTTAGGCTTGGTGTTTTGGTTTCCTGGTCTCTTGGATTTTGACCTTGGACTGGACCCGGACTATCCCTCTCTCACCCTGCCTGCACTCCAGCCCGTGACACACGCCCAGGCAAATGCCAATCGCCACTTTGGGGTCAGGAAGCAGTTTTTCTCCAGGCCAGTTTGGTTGGAAGTCCTGGAGGTTTTTTGTCATCTTCTGGGCATGGAACAATGGTCACTGGGGTTGTGTGTATGTGTGGGGGAGTGTTTGTGAATTCCTTGCATTACGCAGGGGGTTGGACTAGATGACCCTGGAGGTCCATTCCAACTTTATGATTCTATGATATATAATTATTCCCCTGACCCTGAATAGCCCAAGCCCAATTTCGTCAGATCTCGGAAGCTAAGCAGGGCCAACCCTGGCACGTATTTGGATGGAAAACCAGAGTCGGGAGGCAGAGGCAGACTATCAAGCCACTTCTCTGAACATCCTCCATGCCCTAGTAGGAGTCACCAGAGGTCACCAGGACTTCCAGGCATGGGCACACACACACATTAGATAGATGGATGGATGGATGGATGGATGGATGGATGGATGGATAGATAGATAGATAGATATAGTATTACAGAATGGTTCAGGAAGGCACTTTTATAAAGGGAATGGGACTTTATATAGTGTGTCTTATCTTTGCTGTATGTATTAGCATGCTCTCACTGCATTGTTTTCCAATTACATAAAACCACTTTTGCTGCATTTCTTATCTTATATTCTAACAGCCAAAGTCCCTTCTCTGTGTGGATACTTATTTCTGCCAACAGAGGGCTCACTCTCCCCCAACAGCTTTTTCTACAGACTCAGGGTACTCCCTGGGTCTGAAGAAAAATCCAAAAAATAAAAAATTCGGGGCTTGGAGCGCAGCTGCACAGCACCCGCCTCTCTCCAGCAATGTTTAAAGGGTCTCTTTAAATGCTGTTGGGAAGAGGTGGGGGAGAGGCCGGGTGGTCGCTCTTGGGGGTGGGGCTTCCCCCCACCAGTGGCGGGAAGGAGCCTCCCAAATCGGAACCCCCCTGTGGGACCAGGGGGTCTGGCAACCGTAGTCTGGGAAAGGGAGAGGTCTCAGCTGAGTATAATGCCACAGATTCCAACCTCCAAAGCAGCCATTTTCTCCAGAAAGACAGATCTCTGCTGTCCAGAGTTCAATTGTAATTCTGGGGAGTCTCCAGGTCCCACTTGGAGGTTGGCAGCGCTAGGCCTGGCAGCAGTCTAGGGTTGCCAGGTCCCCCTGGGTCACCGGCAGGGGATGGGGTGGTAAGGTTGCCAGATCTAGGCTGGAAAACTCCTGGAGATTTGGTGGTGGACCCTGGGGAGGCCAGGGACTTCAGTGAGGTACAATGCCATAGAGCCCACCCTCCAAAGCATCCATTTTCTCCATGGGAAGTTATCTCTGTAGTCTGGAGATGAGCAGTAATTTCAGGGGATCCCCAGGTCCCACCTGGAGGCTGGCATCCCGAGTCAGCACCCTCTGGGTGACTTGATACCACCTGATTTGCATGACTCAACTAGGCCTGGCTGTTTGCTACTCTTCAACAGCAGCCACCCTATAAAAACCAGTGTGGTGCAGCAGTTAGAGCTTCAAAGTGGGGGGGGGGAGGTATTTGTGAATTTCATGCATTGTGCAGGGGGTTGGACTAGAGGACTCTGGAGTTCCCTTCCAACTCTATGATTCTATGATTCTATGAAAGTAGGGTCTGCAAGGCCCAGGTACAAATCTTCATCCTGCGGTGGAAGCTGACTGGGTAATTTTGGACCAGTCACATACTTTCAGCCTAACCACCCTCATAGGATTGTTGTGCAGTTAAAAAGTAGGAGAGAATAATGAAAGCTGCTTTGGTCCCCACTGTGGAGAAAGACTGTAATTTTCCTAGGTAGAGGCTGTGGGGGAGGGGGGTGGAGATGGAAAGCTGAAAACAGAGAGGCAGATAAAGGTGGGTTGGCTGTTGAGTGGGAAGGAAGTAGGGTTGCCAACTCCAGGTTGGGAAATTCCTGGACATTTGAGGGGTGGAGCCTGGAGAGGGTGGGATTTGAGGATGGGAGGAACTTCAGACTGGTATAATGCCATAGACTCCACCCTCCAAACCAGCCATTTCCTCCACGAGAACTCAAGGTGAGGGCTGGAGATCACCCAGAGTTACAACTGTTGTCCAGGTGACAGAGATCAGTTCCCCCGGATAAAATGGCTGCTTTGGAGGGTTGAGTCTATGGCATCGTACCCTGCTGAGGCTGCTTGCCTCCCCAGGCCTCACTGTCCCAAGGCTCCACCCCCAAATCTCCAGGAATTTCCCAGCCTGGAGCTGGCAGCCCTAAGGTGAATTGACCTCTGTAGCTGGGAGATTCCCAGACTCCTGCCACTGCTGCTGTGGGGGGAGAGGGAGCAGGTGGGTGGCTGGGAGCACCACCACCACCACTGCTGCTGCTGCTGTGTGGGGTGGAGGAGGAAGCGGGCAGGCAGGATTCTGGGAGAGTGATGGGGTGGGGAGGCAGGAAAACAATGAGAATGACAAGGGGGCAGAAAGAGAGAAGAAGTAACATGCATGGAGGAGAGATGGAGGGTAAGAAAAGGGGGGCAGAAGGAAGAGTGTGAGAGAGGTAGGGGGAGAGGGGACGAAGCAAAGGTGTGAGGAATGGGATAACCATCCTGCAAGTTTCTTGCAGGTCCCCACTTTTTATGTCCACAATTTTTGTCTTATATTTCCATCATTTTGTGTGTGTGTGTGTGTGTGTGTTTTGCTGCCAAGTCACAGCTGACTCATGGTGACCCTGTGGGCCTTTCAAGGCAAGAGATGTCCGGATGTGGTTTGCCATGGCCTGCCTCTGCTTTGCAACCCTAGCAGTCTCCCATCCAAACACTAACCAGGGACAACCCTGCTTAGCTCCCAAGGTCTGACGAGATCAGGCTAGCCTGGGCTATTCCGGTCAGGGCTCTGTAATCCTCCTCCTATTCCATTGCTTATTGGATGTCTGATTCTATGGATCACGTCAATTTACACCATGTAATCCACCTTGACTCTCAGTGAGAGAGGCGGAGTATAAATAAAGTAAATAAAAATAAATGAATAAATACAAGTGGCTTCGGTGGGGGCCAATTCTCCCTCTAAGCTGTGGAGTCTTGTGAGCAAAAATTCTACTTGGTGAGCTACTGGCATTAAAGTTGTGAGCAAGTGATAGGGCTACTGCTTACGTTAGTTTGCTCCGGAGCCATCCTCCCTGAGCTAAGGCAAAAAATGTGTGAGTCAGAGGCTAAAAATGTGTGAGCTAGCTCACACTAACTCAGCCTAGAGGGAACACTGGTGGGGGCTGGAGCCAGTCCTAATGGAGGCAGCTTTTTCTGAATGAGTGTTTTTGAAAAGACAAAGGAGGCGCCTCCAGGACTCATCTGAAACACCTCCTCCCCCGGCGAGGTGGAGGAAAGCCAGGATTGGCTCTTTGCTTTGGAGAAGAGATGCTTTGTCAAGTGTTTGGGCACCAGGGAACCCATTGGTGGGCACCTGCCGCATCAGAGATCACTGATCTATCTGTTCAGTAGAATCATGTGAGCACGTGGTTGATGGAGGGAAAGGCAACCAAGTGTGCTTAGCAGAGGAGCGGAGAACAGGATCTGACTGAGGGGAAGCTGCTCTTGCAGGCTCCTTCTGGACCCTAGAGAAGGACCGTGGTCTGCCCTAAGCGGAGATCTAGAATGCTGACAGTTAAGAACATAAGAGAACATAAGAGACGCCAATGTTGGATCAGGCCAAAGGCCCATCTAGTCCAACACTCTGTCACACAGTGGCCAAAAATACCAGGTGCCATCAGGAAGTCCACCAGTGGGGCCAGGACATTAGAAGCCCTCCCACTGTTGGCCCCTCCAAGCACCAAGAAGACAGAGCATCACTTGCCCCAGAGCCCCTATCTAGACCTTGTGGCTAATAGCCACTGATGGACCTCTGCTCCAAATGCCTATCTAATTCCCTTTTGAAGCCGTCCATGCTTGTAGCCTCCACAACCTCCTGTGGCAGTGAATTCCAAGTGTTAATCACTCTTTGGGAGAAGAAGTACTTCCTTTTATCCGTTCTAACCCAACCGCTCAGCAATTTCATGGAGTGCCCACGAGTTCTTGTATTGTGAGAAAGGGAGATAAGTACCTCTTTCTCTACCTGTTCTTTCCCATGCATAATCTTGTAAACCTCAATCATGTCACCCCTCAGTCGTCTTCCACCTCGACATGTTTACAAGAGTGTTGTAGCTGTTCAGCTCCTAGTATCTCAGACAAAGGGCCACTCTGATTAGCTAGCTGTTGTTCTGAAGAATTCCGGCTCGTAAAGGCCTCCTGGGTAAATGCCACTTTGGAAATCAGGCTGCAAACAATGGTTTCCTTTTGCAGTTCTTCTGGAGATGTGAAGCAGTGATATCACTTCATAAGGAGGAGTGTGATGAATTGTTTCCTTGAGGTTTATGAATCACTTCTTTGGTAGCGACCTAATAGACTATAAACCAAATGCCAGCCTCAAAAATCACCCTTTCAGTTGTTACAATTACTCAGCGACAAACACTGTTAATAATAAGCAGAAAACCATTTAGCGGAAAAGAAATAGATAGGTTTAAGGCACCCTTGTTTCATGCTGTGCATCCAAGTATCCAGTAAACAGGTACTTGGGCATGTACAAGCTTCTCATGAGTTTTCCTAGGGCAGAGGAGGTCATTGCACTTGTTATACCGAGGCAAACCCAAACCTGCCATTGACAATATGCTGTTGGTAAGGTTACCAACCTCCAGGTGGTGACTGGAGCTCTCCCAGAGTTACTACTGGTCTCCAGCCTTCAGAGGTCAGTTCCCCGGGAGAAAATGGCTGCCTTGGAAGGTGGACTCTATGGCATTATATCCCTCTGAGGGCCCTCTCTTCCTCAGACCCCACCTTGCCCCAGGCTCCACCCCCAAAATTTCCAGGAATTTCCTAACCCAGAGCTGCCTACCTTAGAGAAAATGGCTGCCTTGGAAGGTGGACTCTATGGCATTATATCCCTCTGAGGGCCCTCTCTTCCTCAGACCCCACCTTGCCCCAGGCTCCACCCCCAAAATTTCCAGGAATTTCCTAACCCAGAGCTGCCCACCTTAGGTATAGGGAATCACAGCTCCCTAACAGGTATATCTGTATTATTATTTATTATTTTAACATTCGATGTATATACTGCTCCTAACCCCTAAGGGTGTTCAAATTCAGTTTAACCTACCTAAGGCCACATAGTACATAGGGATTCCTATCAGCACCCAGGCAGCGGCAGGGTTAGCCGATCTTGTTGGCTCCGTTTCAGCGGTCTCAACTGTGGTCTTTCTCCGGTGGCCTGGAGCAGATCTATCCGTCGGCGGCTTCCTTGGCAGGCCATCCTGACGCGGCAGCATGTCGGCTGCAGCTTTCGGCTATGTCCAATCGGCTCCGCTGCGCCGATCGCGTCATCGCGTCTCCGTGGCTCCGCCTCCTTCGCCGCCGCCTCTGCTCAATGTTACACTCACTGGCCATCCGGGTCGTTCGCCTTCACTCCGCTGCTCCGCTGACGCCGCCAGCTTCTCCTGCTACCTGCTCATATCTATGCAAATGTTTTTAATTGCTTTTTATGTACACTTAAAACATCTTGGCCATACACCTAGGACTGCATAGGTTTTTGAATACCGTGAACCTTTTGAATATCCTCTTCCGGGCCTCCAGCTCAAAGGGCAGTCCCTCCTAAAGGAACTCAGTTAGATGCAAGATGGATATTTTAGTTTAATAGGCTTTGACAGCTTGCTCTGTAGGCCATCTGGGGCAATCTGGAGAGATCCCTCTGTAGTAAACTCCCTATCCCTGAAGGCCTTCAAGCTACAGGTCCAGCTACAGGTCCTTTCGAAAGGGATTTTTGTTAGTGTCGTGATTATGGCCCGTATGGTGCCATGATCCGTAGCCTGGCCATTAACCATGAATGCAATGAAAGCCAATGAAGGAATGCAGGCCTCACTCCAGTGTGTGCGCGCAGGTGATAAGGTTGCCAAATCCAGGTTGGGCAACTGCTGGAGATTTGGGGATGGAGACTGGGGAGGACAGGAACCTCAGGGGAGTCCACCCTCCAAAGCATCTATGTTCTCCAGGGGAACTGATCTCTGTATTCTGGAGATGAGCTGTAATTCCAGGATATCCCCAGGCCCCACCTGGAGGCTGGCATCCCTACACTCCAGAGCCCCTGTTTTGCCTGGGTGTGCTCATGTTAGGACTGAGCTGGATGCTTTAAAGCAAACAGCTATGGTGGGAAAGGGAAAATATTTTTGGGGTGGGGCAAAGATTCTCACAAAAGCCTCCCTTGCTCACCTTCGTTGCCCCTTCTTTGACAACCATGTTCCCTGCTGCTGCTCACTGTATTCCCCCCCCCATCTTTTTGGTGGTGCTTGAGAGAGATGGCAGGAAGCACTGGCCTCTCTCTGATTTGGCTTTGTGATGTCATCATGGAGACCAATCTGATTGGCTACATGGCATCATCGCAAAAACAAAATCAGAGTGAGGGCAATGCTTCCTGTACACACTCTGACACCATGCAGCTGGAGGGGGGAAATGGCATCACGCAGTGGTCACCAAAACCACCAGGATTTCCAATGCTCATATGACAGGAGAACATTTTGACCCTCTTTAGAGTTCCCACTTTAGTTAGGTGCACAGGTGCACAGTTGCTTTTAGGGTAGAGAAGCCATTTCAAACTAGCATCGTTTGTTTTTAATAATCAATAACGGAATGAGGAAGGGGGTGAAAGAATCTGTAGTAATTTAATTGCGGTATTTTGAATCAACGAAGTACAAAAGGGATACTGTAACTTCCCAAAGATTAGCTTTGATGCTCATTAATGGAGAATCATATTGACGTACCTGCTGATAGAGGGTGTGTGTTGTGTGCTTAATGTATTTTGTGTGGTTGGAAAAGCTGTGTCACGGAACTTACGTTCTCAGTACATTTATACACAGATAATGTGCACAGATGTTGTTTCTGCAAAGCTGTACCCATTTGGCTAACACAAGACCATCTTGCGGGGATGTAATTTCAATTCTGGTCTGTTTTGGAGGTTTGTATTCATGCAGCCTAGCCCCCAAAGTGCTAGAATGAAATGCACATATTTATAGGGTTCAAGGTTTCACTCCGATGTGCATTTCAAAGTTGAATTCTTTTGTATCTTGATCTGTTCTGTGACATACCATGTGTCTCATTTTCAATTAATATTACAACAAATGTGGTTACTCCCCTTTCAAATATTGTTGGGCATGATTCAGCCCATGGAGGAGGAGCTGAAGTCAAGCCAAATACAGGATGTGGTTACATTTACGGGACCAGAAAGACCTTCAATGGGCCAAGTGGAAAAGGGGCCTCACTTGGGGAAAATGTAGATTCTCCAACCCACAGTAAGCAGCTTGACTCAAGACGCACACCTAATATTACTTCCAGGCTTTAATAATAATTTACTTTTTTCATACAACTGCCTCTGTGTTATAGATTTTTTGAAATCCAAAACCACAGTGTGGTTCCTTTAGTAGAATTAAACAGACCAAGACCCACAAAGAATCACAGGGGAGAGCAAGAAATGATTAGCACATCCCCCTCCTAGTGTAGGATCAGAACACTGCCATGTTTCAGACCTACACAGGACTCTTGTTCCTAACTTGGAACAAGAGTCTAGTGCTGTATGTATTTTCCCGAGGTTTGGGGCTAAGTGAGCGCCTCGCATCCCACTGGTGGCCAGGGAGGACCTAGTGAGCAGGAAGCTGCTGATCTAGCCCTGACTGCCAGAGGTAGTACAGGAGCAGTCTCAGTGAGTCTGAGGCCCAATGGAAAAGTCTAGGCACAGGGCCTATGGTTGCCAACTCTGGGTTCAAAAATGCCTGGAGATTTTAGGGTGGAGCCTTGGAGAATGGGGTTTAGGGAGAGGAGGGACCTTGGCTGGTAACAATGTCGTGTAGTCTACTTTCCAAAGCAGCCTATTTCTCCAGGAGGAGTGGAATACATCTTTTAATTAAATAAATAAATAAATAAATAAATAAACAAACCAGTTGTTTCCAGGAGATCTCCAGCCCCCACCTGGAGGTTGGCAACTGTGGGCTGCATAATCACGGCCTCCGCCACCCCCCTTGGAGGCCTCCCCCCTGTCTGAGCCACTCCAGATTCAAGAAAGGGGTAGCCCTCGTCCTGTGCAAAGTGGGCACATGTGCAGGGACAGCCGCTGAGCCAACCTTTTTCGACTCTGTGGGCATCTTTGGAATTCTGACACACACGGCTGATGCAGGAGGCAGACCCGTAAACACACCCAGCGGACATTCAAGGGGCAGGGGAGAAGAGAGGTAACTTTAAAAATACACTGGGAAAGAACAGTGAGAGAGAATAAAACCAGCACAGATGGCAACTACTACCCAAGCAGCGTTCTTTCTGTCCGCTCAGTGCATCAGATCTCAGACGTTCTGCTAGGCAGAAACCCCACTCGGCTCCACCCACTCTCTGAAAACACTTGGTGAGCTCCAGGTAAGGCAGGGCTTTTTTTGTAGAAAAAGCCCAGCAGGAACTCATTAGCATAATAGGCCACACCCTGACAGCACAACTCATTCGCATATTAGGCCACACCCCCATGTTACCAGAAGTGTGGTCATCCAGCCACACTCACCTTTGGCTTCTTATTCTGCTTACTTTGTTTATTGTCAAAACCCAGGGCCTTTTTCGTAGCAGGAACTTCTTTGCATGTTAGGCCACACACCCCTAATGGAGCCCGTCCTAAGGAGTTCCTGCTGTTGGGTATGGCCTATTATGCTAATGGATTCCGTCTGGGCGTGGCCAATTCGGGAGCCAGCCGGAACTCCGTTCCTGTGCGTTCCTGCCCAAAAATAGCCCTGATAAGGTATCGATAGGCACCACTGGGCACCATTTTGGGGACCCCCTGATTTAGAGAGAAAATGTGGAGAGAGAGGAGAGCAATGTTCTAAGAAGAAGTCACAATCGACTCACAGCGACCCCATCCATGGAGTGTTCCAGGCAAGAGACGAGCAGAGGTGGTTTGCCATGGCCTGCCTCTGCTTAGCAACCCCCGTCTTTCTTGGTAGTATCCTGTTCCAGTACTAGCCAGGGCCAACCCCTGCTTAGCTCTCAAGCTCTGATGAGCCTAGGCGAAGCTGCACTATTGATACAGCAAATGAAAAAAGAGTTTAGCGGAACAGATAAACATATATTGTACCATAAGCTTCTCTGAACTAGCGCCTACCTCATCAAATATTTGTATACTCAGTTAGCAGGTATATAGGCATGACTATGGTGAAGAATACTACAGACGGGCTAAAATGAAATGCAGTTGGTGCAGCCTGTCATTTCTGCTCAGACCTGAAATGTAGCCAATGCACAGTGAACACTCATATCAGCAGCAATACAGTCTTTCTAGCTTTGCTGGACAATTTTAACACCTTTAAGGGAACAGGGAAAGTGAACAATTAAGCAGTCAGCTAACAGAATCGATCTTGCTGATAAATTCGAGTGCAAAGGTTTTACATTGGAATCTTTCTTGGAAAGACGGTACCCAGTTAGGTACAGGAAGCTGCCTTATACTGAATTAGTTCTCTGATGCACCAAAGTCTGTATTGTCTACTCAGACTGGCAGCAGTTTTCCAGGGTCTCAGGCAGAGGTCTTTCATATCACTTACTGCCTGGTCTTTTTTAACTGAAGGTGCTGGGGATTGAACCTGGTGTCAAGCTCGTGTCTCCCTTGTCATGGACTCTGTGGCCTCAAGGGTTAATTGCTTCTCTTTCCTTCTCACTTTCCTTCTGGCAAAAGGGAGGGGGGGGTGATGAGAGTGTGTGAGTGTGCAAGTGTGCGAGTGTCAGTTTACGCAGTGCCTGGGAAATGCATGATCTCAGCAACCACTTCGGCCTTGGGTGCAGGGAATTTCTAGATAGTACAACGGCTAGTAGCAGGTGTGGGGGGCGGTGTATTGGGGAAGTTTGGATCTTTCAAGGGCTGAATGTGGATGCTGATTGGGCAGTGCACTTTAGGGGGGATGTCTTGCATAGTGCATAGGTTCTATCCTGACACCTGGATGTCAGTTCTGACACAGAACTTGTCTACGCTTGGAACCTGTTTCACTTCTCAATAAACAAATCTTGCTGACACTCTTGTATCAGCAAGTGTGACTGTGTCCAAGACCTGACATAGTGTCAGAATTCCTTTCTTCATTCGACCCTGTGCACCACTGAGGTGATGAGCGTGGGAAGTGAAGAACCAGACACAGAAACCATCCCCAGGGACACAGAGACCCGCCTGAAGCCCTCTGATGACAAGGGGGACACTGTGCTGCCGGCAGGGGGACCACAGGGTCCAGACATGAAACCAAAAGACCAGTGGCCCGAGTGGGACTGGTGGGAGGCCCCAGACTAGGCTACCCCCTCCCTGGGGACTGCAGGAACCTGACAACGGCAAGCGGAGGGATGTTCTGACGCAAAACATATCTACGCTTGGAACCTGTTTTACTTTTCAATAAACAAATCTTGCTGATACAAGAGTGTGGTGAGAGTCACTGTGTCCGAGACCTGACACCTGGGACCTTCTGCATGCCAAGCAGATGCTCTATCACCGAGCCACAGCCTCTCCTAGTTAGGCTAAAGACAAGAAGAAGCAGAAGAAGCAGAAGCAGAAGAAGAGGAGGAGGAGGAGGAGGAGGAGGAGATTGGATTTATATCCCACCCTTCATTACCCAAAGGAGTCTCAGAGCGGCTTACAAAGTCCTTTCCCTTCCCCTCCCCACAACAGACACCCTTTGAGGTAGGTGGGGCTGAGAGAGCTCTGACAGAAACTGCTCTTTTTCAGGAACAGCTGTGCCAGAACTATGGCTTGCCCAACGTCATCCAGCCAGGTGCAAGTGGAAGAGTGGGGAATCAAACCCGGTCCTCCCAGATTAGAGTCTGCGCACTACACTAAACCAAAAAAAGAAGAAGAAGAAGGGGTTTCAGAGGTTCAGCCTCTTTTCCTGCTTCATTTTCCTAGTTGGAAACAGTTCCAGAGTGTGTCATTGGGCCTGTGAGGGAAGCTCATGCGAATCCCAGGGAACATGTTTTCCTTTCTAACCTTCCCCTCCATGCAGTCCAGAGGGGCCATTATTTGATCCATTGGGGATGGGAGGTGGAAAATTCCATCAAAGCACAGCTGACCTAGGGTGACCCTGTGCGGTTTTCAAGGCAAGAGACAGTCATACGTGGTTTGCCATTGCCTGCCCCCATGTCATGACCCTGGGCTTTCTTGGTGGTCTCCCATCTAAATACTAGCCAGGGCCGACCCTGCTTAGCTTCCTAGATCTGATGAGATCAGGCTAACCTGGGCTATCGTGGTCAGGGCACTGGGGAAAATGTTCCAGGAAAATTCCACAATAGAAAGACACACACTTCTGTTTGGGAAAATATCTGCATCCCCTCCCCTTTAGCATGGGGGTTAGCCCTAAACGTTCAAATGTACTGGAAAGAGGCCTGTGTGTCCGGCCCCCTTGCTAGAACTCATCTTCGGCCCCCTTCCCCTCTCCTCTTGGGTGTCTTCCTCCCCTCCCTCCCTGCCTGTTTTCTGTAAATTTTGGTGTATCATTTTCTAATTATGCAGTTGGATGCTGGAGGTTGTATGAATGATTGTTTAAAAGGACCATATGGTTGGTTGGTTCTTTTCCTCCCAACATCTATCAATCACACTTTGTGTTCCGACTGTGGTTCCCATTGAGCTCAAGGAATAGCTTTAGGATTGCTAAGTGTCTGGAGGGCATTGACTATTGAGACATGTTGTTTAAGCAGACCATAATAGTTTCTACAGCTGTTAACAGTTTCTAGAAGAATGACAGCATTATTTGTCTGTGTTTAAAATGTGCATGACTTACATTGCACAGAAGTCAGATTGGGAGAATGTCAGAATTTTTTTTTTTTCTGAAACATGGCCAGGAAAGTCTTCAATAACTAGAGAAATTCTTTTCAATCAACATGTGCCGCATTGTGTTGTTATAATTGCTCAGGCCCCACCATGAAAGTTGTCTTTGTGTGTGTGGATGTACAGCTTGTACTGTGTTGTTTTTAAAGAATTCATTCTGCATTCTTTATTCTAATGTGTGCTCCTTTTTCCTTCTAGACCAGAAAGATTGTTATTGAGCTCCTCACAGAGCTGAAATAATGCTGTGTGTTAAAAAAATGTTAACAATTTGAAAAAGTTATAAAAATTTATAAGCTGGCTTTAAACTAGGGAAATTTCTGCATATTTTAATATAAATAGGTAATGCAAATATTTGTTCTTTGCATTCATAGATGCCCTCTGTTTTCCCAAAGTTCTGGTATTTAATTTTGATTTGCAATAAAACCAACACAAGTTCCCTTTTGTTGGATAACTCAGTCAATGCAATTAATGGATGCGGTCCCCAAAGGAATTGTGCTGAGATGGTTAACATGCCACATTACAATGGAAATAGTTATCATTGGCAGTTATCATGGGACATGAAATCCTACGCACAGTTGCTCCGGATGAGTTAAGACGGGAGTAACTCTGTATAGGATTACACTGTTGACTGTGTAAATTTTACACTGACTTTTGCTGAGGTCAATGCTGGCCTAGCTCAAGAGGATAACTAGGAGTTGTCTGGCACTGCTCAGTTTCTGGGAACACCCACCAAGCCAGCTCCCTGTACGAACCCAGAGTCCCCCTCAGTCTGCAGTTTTCTTTAAAGAAATGTTCAAGGTTGCTTTAAGGATAGACTTCTGGACACCAGATCAGCAGAGGGATGCCAGCCTCCAGGTGGGACCTGGAGGTTCCCTGGAATTACAGCTCATCTCCAGACTACAGAGATCAGTTCCCCTGGAGAAGGTGGGTGCTTTGGAGGTTGGATTCTATGGCCTTGTACCCCACTGAGGTCTGTGTCCTCCCCAGGCTCCATCCCCATATTTATTTATTTATTTAGATTCTTATCCCACCCTCCCCGTAAGCGGGCTCAGGGCGGGTGACAACATGCAATATACCGAACAAAGAACAAAACAGTTTAAAAGCCCTAAAACCGATATTGGGGAAGTACCTCGCTTCATAAGTAACCCCCTCTTAAATTCTAGGCATGTCCCTTGGAAGAGAAGTAGCAGGACTGGTCTCTTTTGGGGACTAGTGGAATAGCACTAACATCCTGATAGTGAAAACTCTGCATGGGACGAAAGCCCCACTGATATAAAGGGTGCTTAGGACCACAGCTTAAAAGTACATTTATTCCCACATGCTGGGGATCATGTATTCCTGAGAGGGTTATTAGTGTTGCTAATTCCCACAGATACATACTTCCAGTTGGTATGATCAGTTGCTCATTTCCTGCCTTGCCTAGATTGCTGTTTTTGATTGCAGAGCAAGGGGCACTTTTATGGAGTTTCCCAACCTGGATCTGGCAACCCTGCCCCCCCCCCCCCGCCTCCAGTGGCCAGAAGGAACCTGGCAACCCTAGGGAAGTTCAGTTCCTTGAAAAAGGGAACCAATTTCTTGAAAATGGCACCAAACCCAAATATTTATAGTGCAAGAGGAACAGATTGGATAATGGTAGAATGGATATCCGAGAGTGGATTTCAGTATAGAACCTGAACATCTCAAGGCTGGGAAGGAGGTCTGCCTACTCCAGTTTGGGGAATTCTCAGAGACTGGGGGTGGGGTTTGGGGAAGGGATGGGCCTCTGAGGGTATAATGTTGTAGAGTCCACCCTCTAAGCCAGCCATTCGCTGCAGGGGAACTGATCGCTGTAGTTTAGAGATCAGTTGTAATTCCAAGGAAATCTCCAGACCCCACTAAGGAGGTTGGCAACTGTACTGGGAAGTCAGAGATTATGGGCAACTGTATTACCATTGTCTTTTTCTGCTGCTACTCTGTTTTCCTCTTCCAGGCAGCCTCCTAACTCTGTGCTTATTTCTTTCTGTCTCAAAATAAGTGTCCCCCCCCCCTGCAAACCATATTTGTTTGTTGAGTTTTAAGTTCCATGTCATTTCCTAGTAGTTAATTTGAGTGGGCTGTATGCTCGTGGCCGTTGAAATTCAGCACACACTGTTAATGGAAAAAACATTTCACTACAGCATAAAGGAGAACTTCTCTTCAGCAGTATAAAGGAGAAGGAAATGATCAGTGGAATTAGAGTGCTATATGTTGACTTCTTCAAAACCACCCTCACAGTTTTGCCGTATTATTTTTTTTCCCTGGACTTGGTTCTCATCTTGGGAGCCTGGCTCATGGTGAAATGGGGCAAAATAACATCACGTTTCAAGTTTCTGCAACTCCCGTAAACAGCAGCCAATGAAATGGGGGAAGGAGGAGGAAACATAATGTGAATGTCACTACATTAGTATTTTGTCTTTCTTAAAAGTTACAGGACAGAGAAAAGGATGTGGATCTGCTAGTCATGTCAGGCATAACACATAATCAGGCATAGCATATAAATTTAGCACTAAGTTCTAGGCTGAATTCACACTTGCCTCTTCAAAATCCCATGGAATACTTTAAAATGCAGCCAAGCTTCGTTCTTAGCAGTGTTTCCCATAAACAAATTTATTACTGGTACCACATCAAGTGGTTAAGACGCTGAACTGCAGGCTGTGGAAGGTCAGTAGTTCAGCAGTTCAAGACCCGAGTGTGCCGCAAGACGGGGTGAGCTCCTGTCTCTAGTTCCAGCTCCTGCCAACCTAGCAGTTTGAAAGCAAGAAATTGCAAGTAGATAAATAGGGACCACTTCGGTGGGAAGGTCACAGCGTTCTGTGCGCCTTGGTGTTTAGTCATGCCGGCCACATGACCACAGAAACGTCTTCGGACAGCGCTGGCTCTTCGGCTTTGAAACGGAGATGAGCACCGCAACCCTAGAGTCGGACTCGACTGGCTTTCGAGCAAGGGAACCTTTACCTTTACCTTACCACATCACTCTCCATATGAATATATCACTACAGAGTTGAATCTTTTTTTTTTTAATTAAACGATGGACATTTTAGTTTAGTTCTAAAGAACATGTAAAATTGAGCACACCCTTAAGATGCCCAGCTGGACATGGTATTGAAGTGGTGCATGTGAGAGGTGATGCGGTGACTGCATCTGTCAGTCATGATTCTTGTTAGACAGAGAATGAAATGTAGTCCGACATCACAGCAAAAGGCAGACTCAGTACTCAGTCACAGTCATGGAAACACCGTGACTTAATCCAGTGAAGTGCAAAGAGCATACTGCCCATATTGTATAAGCTGTTGATATTTGCAGGTTGACTGGAAAACACCACAATGGAATTGACAGTCTCTATTTTAGTAACCAGGGACTTTCCCTTGCTTTAATTTCTTGCTTGTGTTTGGGGTAATCGGCAATATTCAAAGCATGAAATAAATTAAGGTGTCCTACTTGCAAAATCATTATGATGGATAGGTGTGGGTGTATGTTGAAAGGGGGTTTACATATTACAAGGCCATGGGGGGGGGGGTGTCGTATGCACCCAGTTTCAGGAGTGGAGGGTAAGTTTTGCTCTTATCCCCAAGTACTGTACATTTCTCAACAGGAATGCATTGTAACAATTCTCTTCTATGCCAAAAGGGGATAGGGATACGCTTGGGTAAACCTTTGGTACTCACCAGTACCAAATATCAGCACCTTTTGGGGAGAAATCGGTGGAAATTGACACAACTTTATATATGAGTACTGGCACTTTTTTTTTTTAAAGCACTGTTTAGGGAAGGGGTCCCCAACCATTTTTTTAGAAGGTTTTTTTAAATTGAAAATTTAACATCACATACAGTGACAATAAACTGTCATAAACATATGAGATAATAAATAATCAAGTATCAATAAATTAACATTGTAAAACATCTATAATACAATTCTGATCAAAAAGGTCTTTGTTTTGAGCAATACAATTTAAAACAGGGTACCAAAAATTATAATAATCAAGAGTGGCAGAGTAAGGATCTTTATTTGAGGTTTGTCCTTTCCATTGTGAGGTAATCCCATATGTTCCTGTACCAACTCTTAAGAATTGGGGGTGAGGGAGATTTCCAGGAGGAGGCGATTGCAGACCTCGCAGGGGCGCATAATATAGAAACCAAATCTTTCTTAACTTGGGGGATTTTGGTATCATCCTTTATGAGCCTGTGGGCACCTTTGGAACTTTGATGCAGTGGGTGCAACAAAATGGCTGTCACAGATGTGAAGCCAACCACAAAATGGCTGCCATGACAGAATCATACACACACACCCCATAGAAAGTCCAAGTGCAGAGAAGAGGGATAGTTTATAAATATACAGGGAATTTTTTTTCCAAAGCAACATTATTTTAATCTGCACAGTGAATCATATATTCGATGGCCAGTCACAAGCCACACTGTGACCTGACCTCACCTGCTTTCTGAAAGAAAACACTTGGTGGGTGTCAGATAAAGTGTCATCAGGCATCACTGTATTATTTATTTATTCATTTATTTATACTCCACCTTTCCTGCAAGAGCAGGCTCTGGACGGCTTACACAGTTTGATACATAAATAACAATAAAAATCCACATAAAATAATCTAAAAACAGTTCAGTTATAAACAATTCAATAGCATAAACAATTCAATAGTACTCACGGGAACCATGTTGGGGATGCCTGGGGAATATCTGAGGCAGGCCTAAACCTGCACCCCCTCCCCCCCGGCAACCCTGTCAACTGAAAAATCAGTCTTCATCTGGGCAAAGTTTTTTATATTGAGATGGTAAGATATTAGACTACCAAAATTACAAGAAAATGTGAGTTTTCCCCGGTCAGTGTTTGACAGGCAGAAATTCACCAGACGTATTTTTTTCTTGACATGGAACTTCAGTCTCGGCGAACAGGACTGGCATCTCAGACTGCCTGAAAGAAATCATCATGTCCTGTTCTGGCCTGGCGAAAAGTTCTGTGAAAAAGCAGTGTAGTCTTATAATTTTTGTTGTGTGCTTGGGTCTTCTAACTGTTTCACTGCTATTAGCACAAGAGAAATCAGTATGAGGCCTCTCCTTTCCGCATGCAGTAGGATTCATGCCTTAGAAATGGACGTGCCATATATAAAGTGGCTCCTTGAACTTGTAGTAACCATTCAGTGTGTCGGGCTTTTGGCCTGGCCTTTGAGAGTGGTGTTCTTTGGTCAGAAACAGGCATGGTATGTAATGCAAAACAACCCCACTCCCTAAATGACACCCTTGATGGGCTGAATTTCTGGCTACCAAACTTGGTCAAAGGCATAGGATGCTTACACAGGTAATAACAGGTATTGTTAAGAAGACCAATGTGGAGCATGTTACAGTAGTCAAATCCACCTGCAACTAAGATTGTGACTACGTCATTCTGCTCTAGGAATATATAGCATATACTGCAACTGCCTTGTGACCCATTAGGTCTAGTATCAGGTCAAAGAGAACATCCAAGCTGCAAACCTTAGTCCTAAAGGGGAGAGCTACCATGGTTCAACCCTGGGTGTACACCTGTTCCTAGATCAGAGTTGTTCCCAGTCAGTCACCAATACATTCATCTTGTCTGGGTTAAACTTCATTTTGTCCAATCCACCATAGCTGCAAACACCAGTTTAGAATCCCCACTGTCTCCCTGGAATCTGGTGGAGAGACAGAGCTCTATGACATTATCATACCAATGATGCCGCATTTCCAGACATCTTTGCCCAGCAGTTTCATGTAAATGTTAAACAGCCTGGGAGTGACAAGATGGAAATTTGCAGCACCAGAACAATCTCCAAGAACCACTTTTTGGGACCAAAATCACCATAACACTACTTCCCCAGTTCCATCCCAGCAAGGCAGCTTAGAAGGATATCTTAGGTGATGGTACTAAAAGTAACCGAGAGGTTCAAGAGAACCAGTAAGTATCCATCTTCCAGTCCAGATGATCTATTAAGGCAACCAAAGCAATTTCAGTCCCAAAATGGATCATAAACTAGGCCAAAATGGATCTATAGAATTGACCTTGTTAAAACAAACAAACAAACCTGGAATAGAGTCATTACTAGGGTTGCCAGCTCTGGGTTGGGAAATTCCTGGAGACTTTGGGATGGGGGGGGGAGTTTCTGGGAGCGGGTGGGGATGTTGTGCGATGTGCACACTTCACCCAGAAGCGATGTAGACATCAGGGGTGACACTCTGTTTCTGGGAAAACTCTATGGTAAAATCACCCTCAAACCATAGAGTTTTGCCCCAAAACCAGAGCGTCCCCTCCCCCAACATCACCAAAGTGCCTGTATCACTTCCGGGTGGCGTCAGTGTGTCATACAAGAGGGGAGGGGTGGAGGAATTTCCTCTCACCAGCCAGCTGGTCGCTGGTGGGCAGGAGCCTGTGAAAGCAGGAGATCCTCTGCCACCACATGGGGAATGGTAACCCTATTTGGAGGTGGAACCTGGGGAGGGTGCAGTTAGGGAAGGGACTTCAGCAGGTATACCCCCAGGGACCATCATTCCACTCTAGGGTGGACCATACCCCCAGGGACCATCATTCCACTCTGTCCAGGCCCGTAGCCAGGATTTCTTAATTCAGGGGGCCTTTAAATAAGTCAGGGGGCACTGATAAAATAGAGATAAAATAAAATAAACTCACCCTCGCAGGCAGGAGCAGGGTTATTTCCCCTATTGTGGAGGGTGGGTGTAAGTGGAAGTCAGTCACTGACTCTGAGTAAGCTGAGGAGGATCCCCTCCTCCTCTCATCCCCCCCCCCCGCAACCGCATTGGCTGTGTGGAATGCAGGGAACTACGGCAAAAGTGGCCGGCTCCTGTTCAGTCCCTTATTTCTTTCTTCCTGGCTGACTTCGTGCTTCCATGGTGACTTTGCCTCGGTCACATCCCCACCCACTGCCCTGCGGGGGTCTTTCTGTTGCAACACTTCTCAGACTTGGAAGGGGCAGCCCGCCCGAGGAGACAAGCCAAAGGAGGAGAGGTGGACGAGCAGACGGGATGGAGATGGCTGCTCTGTTGCCGCTGGTGGCTTGTGTGCACCCTGCATTGGTGCAACGGGGCTGGACTGAGAAGGCGGGAGCTGAAGGAAAAACCCGGGAGGAAAAGTTGAGGGAGTGCTGTGTTTCTTTCTCCCTTGGCGGCCAGCTTCCTCGGCGATGAGGGCACAGGCACATGCAAGCGAGCGAGGTCTGCAATCTTGCACTGGAGGGAGAAGGGGAGAAATCTCTGTAGTTGCAGGTTCAGCCACAGGACCCACAGCCCCCTGGGCCGCACCTCACCTGCCAGCCCGCTTGCCTGGCTGCCTTGCACCGCTTCATGCCGTGGCTTAGGGATGTGCATTCAGTTCATCTGAGCTGAATGCACCCCCGAAAATGGCCCATTCGGGCCCCTTTCGGGCTGCTGTGGGCCGATTCAGATTCTGTGATCTGAACCAGCTCCAGTATATCCTATGGGCCATTGAAGTCAATGGCAAAAACATAGGGTATATTCTTGGGGCTGGAGGGGAGGTGGTTTGAGGGGGAGGCTCCAAACTCACAGGGTAGCTGCTGAGCCTCTCCCCAAGATACCCACCAAGTTTCAAGAACATTGGACCAGGGGGTCCAATTCTGTGGGGCCCCAAACAGGTTACCCCCATCCCCTCCATTGGCCTGATCCAGCATTGGCTTCTTCTCTTATGTTCTTACGTTCTTAACAGTCATCCTATACCAACCCAGATGACTGAGTGGCATTGTTCTCTATGTTGGGAAAACATCTGCCCTGCTTCCAAGAGGCTACAAACCAATAAAACACCCCAAAACATTATAAACTAGACAGCAGGCAATCAAAAACTAATCTGAAATAATAATATCTGCTAACAGCCATTATTGCAAAAGTTTTCTAAACAGGAAGGTCATTAGGAGCAGAGTTCCTTCTAAGCTGTGCTAGGGGGTGCTGATGCACAAAATTGTAGCTCCAGCTCAGGGAGTTTAAGCTTCTGCTCAGACTAAAGCGTTTCCCCCTTCATGGGAAACAATGGAGGATGGGGGTACCTCCTTCTGGAGCCCATAGAATTGGACCCCCTGGGCCAGTCTTTTTGAAACTGAAGGGGGGTTGAGGAGAGGCACATGCAGCTACGCTGCAAATTTGGTGCCTCTACCAAAAAAAACCCAGGCCCCCCAGAGCCCCAGATACCCCTGGATTGATTCTCCATTATAGCCTATGGGGCCCATTGACTGTAATGGTCCCCATAGGCTATAATGGAGCTGGAAAAGAATCAAATTTTTTTGCACACCCATATTATGCTTTTCAATACAATGTGTAAGCTGCCTTGAGTCACAGGGGAAAGTGGGATATAAATATTTGAATAAATAAGTAGTTTAGGCAGGTTGATAAAATTTAAGCAACTTCATTTTTGTTAGGTTAGGTAGGGTTCTGACAGTGATTGTTTTACCTCTGTTGACCTGTAGTTTGCCATATTTAACTTAAAAAACAAAGTAGACTGCAAGGGTCCCCCCTCCCCAAGTGCTAGCAAAAACAAAAACAAAACAAACCACCTTTATTGGCATAACAACCAAATTATAACAGGGAGGAAACAGTCTGAACAGTCAAGACCCTGTCTGCTGATACATTGCTCATTCCCTAGTTGTAAGGTACACAAATTTGGCCACAGTTTCAATCACAATTGGGTTCCGAGTAGATAATAAAAAAATAATTTTGCATTCATCAGATTTCCCTGCTTGCTATCTCAACAAGGGATCAATAAGTGTGGAACGTATAGCAAGATAATAAGTACAGTGCAAAGAAACACGTTCAAGGCTCTCTATGTCCCGCCGATTACATGTGAATAGCCTGTTAGCCAATGGTGTTTTATGAAATCTCTCGTAGAGAACCGCAGAGGGTAACACATTGAAACGGGCTAATGAATAAGCTCTGCGATAATGCGAGGCTGTTAAACAGGTTAAATACTCTGCCATATGCCCATAGCGTAAAATCCCCAAGCCTAAGGGTGAACATCTATTTTTAGCAAGGCTCCTAAGATCCTGCATCTCGATGTCAAGGAGTCTTTGTTTGATCTGTGCAAAGTGCTAATATGTTTTTTAAGGCTCGGCACAGGTCTGAGGCCAAGTCTACCAACAGAATAGACTAGGCTGAGTAGACCTGTTCTCTGGAGGCCAGGTTACCAATACAGTGGGAAGGGGCAGGTAGACCTGTTTTCCGGAGGCCTGGTCTGCCCACATAGAGGACAACACTTTCTGTAATGAAATTTGATTTGATTCTGTTTTCTCTTATAATGTTTAAATTATTCTTAAAATATGGATTAAATATAGTTTAAAAGAATTCATTCTGAGATTTTTACAAGGTTATGGAAATACTATTCTAAAAAACCAATTTATCCAATAGTCAAATGTAGACTCACTCACAACTTTAATGCTACTAGCTTTTTTCACTCATGAACTAGAATTTTTGCTCACAACACTGTGGAGCTTAGAGGGAACATGGATTAGGTGTATCCTAAAGGTCTTTTATGAGTCACTCCAACAGGCTTCCCTAGGGAGGGGCTGAATACCACAACTGAAGTGCCCCAAATGTTGACATCAATGTCAAACACATTTTAAATTGCAGTTCTCTGTGGGGTTTTTTGTAACCATTGTCTTACAGGGCTCTTTTTGTAGAAAAAGCCCAGCAGGAACTCATTAGCATAATAGGCCACACCCAACAGCAGGAACTCATTAGCATATTGGGCCACACCCCTGACAGCACAGCTCATTAGCACATTAGGCCACACCCCCATGTTACCAGAAGTGTGGTTATCCAGCCACACCCACCTTTTGCTTGTTATTCTGTTTACCTTGTTTGTTGTCAAAACCCAGGGCAGTTTTGTAGCAGGAACTCCTTTGCATGTTAGGCCACATACCCCTAAAGTAGCCAATCCTAATGAGTTTCTGCTGTTGGGTGTGGCCTATTATGCTAATGAGTTCCTGTTGGGCGTGGCCAACTTGGGAGCCAGCCGGAACTCCGTTCCTGTGCGTTCCTGCCCAAAAATAGCCCTGCTTATTTATATTGTAAACCGTCTTTAGGTCCACAAGGTAGGAAGGCGGCTAATAAACGTTTTAAATAAGTAAAAAAAAGAGAGAAAAATCTGATTTGTTTTACTTCCATTGTACCTTTTGAGTTGCCTCCTGGTGAGCTGAATCACTGTGGCTCATTGCAGTAAATTGGGGGGGGATTATACACACATTGCTCTTTCCTGTTACAACATCAGGAATTGATGTAGCATCATTTTGCTTCCTTATCCTCCATCCCCATAGCATATGACGAAGGCCTGTGTGTCAGCCAACCAAATGGGCTGGGCAGAAACGTCTCCATGTTCTCATAATTAGAATCACTTTCCATCATGTGCCAAGCAAGCCAAAAAGGAGGCTTGTGATTGAAGCTGGTGGTGTTATAGTCAGGTTGCAGGCGTCTGCTAACTTCTGTGAAGTGCAAGTCACTGAAGCAAGGAGGAGATGTCATCTGGGAGCCACTTCCCATCCATCTAAAAATGGATCCATGTGAGAGCTTACAACACAAGTTAAAATATCATGTAACTCAAACAATATGTAACACAACACAATATATCATAAGGAACAGCCTGTACATAAAATAAAACAAAACAATAGTAATAACATTTGCCCTCTGAAACCCCTCTGAACGAATGCAGCTGTAGCCTTGTACCAAGAAAATTGCAGAAAGGCGGTGAGTTCTGTAGTACTGAAAAAGGTGTCTCTTGTATAGTGACTGTTGTGTAGTGGGTTAGCCGCATGGAAGAATTGCTAAGGCATGCATGATACACTGCACACTTTACTAGTACACAACACGCACACACACCAACGGCCGACCGGCCGCTTATATACAGTCTGGGGAACCTCCCATTGGCCCATTCAAACCTCCCGCCAATGTCCCATTGGTTCCCCTAGTGGCAGGGTGCAGGAGCCTGGTCCCCATTGTTCTCCAGACTCAAGCTCCGCTGTACTGTGGGCGCCCAGTGGCGGTCCGCGGACACAACAGTGACCCACCCTCTCTCAACCAGTGGGGGAACAGAGCATACCAGTACTTGGGGGGAGGAGTAGAGCTAGAAAGCTAGCTTGGTCAGTTTTCTCTGTAGTCTTCCTCTTGTCTGCTCTGTTGCTGTGGTTATGTAGCAGTGGCCGCTAAAGCAGGGGTGTCGAACTCATTTTTTATGAGGGCCTGATGTGACACAAATGGTACTTTGTCGGGCCGGGCCATGTATTCCATAAAATGTAATGTCAGGCACCAGAGATATAAACTTTATAAAAGACACTGGCAAACACAATTAATAATATTATTTTTTACTCAAAATACAAAGAAAACCAATTGACTCCAAGTAGTGAAAGCAACTGATTTACTGGGGAATCCACAAAAGCCCCAATAAATGCATTTAATCATATGCAAGACTAGCTTTTTTTCAAGGGATACCATAAAAGGAGGGGGGATAATCTTACACTTCCATACAAATTAGCTTCTTTTTGGTAGCACTTTTAGGGGATGAGTCATCATCCTTGGAAATAAGGACACACCCATACTCCCAGCCTCAACAGCTGAGCACAGCTACAATCCATCTCTCGGTCTTTGTGTTTCCTCTCTTCCCCCATCCTGCCTCTGAGGATCTTGAGGAGGCACACCAAACTCTTCCCTCCACCACCCCATCTCCACCACCACCAACAAAAATCCTGTGAGGTGGGTCAGGCTGAGCAACTGGCCCCAGGTGATCCAGATAACAGGGTCCTGGCTGGGGTGGGTGGATCTGTAGTTGCTTCTCCAGGTCTCACTTAGCTGCGGTCAGAGGAGGTGGGAGGGGGAAAAGCACCACAACTCCTCTTTCTTTGCATTCACTTCCATTCCCCCCGCACTATTTTAATTTGGCCTCTTAGCTCCACCCCCTAGCCATTCCCTTTCTATTTCTTAACAGAGTCAACCATACACACACACCCCTTACCATGTGTGCCTGCTCAGTCCCCTCAGCAGCCTCCTGCTTCCTGCCTCATACCAGTTGCTCACGGGCCAGGTAAGAGTCCTGGACGGGCTGCATCCGGCCCCCGGGCCTTATGTTTGACACCCCTGTGCTAAAGGCTTTCTTTTTTTTTTTTTAAGCTACAGGCACACCTATTATTTGGGTGGGGATTTTAACCCCCTTTAGTTTATTTATTTAGATTTCAGATTCCCCCCCCCCTGTAAACCTGGGTGGTTTTTTTCCCAAGTTCATGGAGAGAACTGTCTTGCCTATATGTATTCACAGATGGGGTCATATTGCAAATCAGATATGTTGACATATTTGTATGATTTCACATATAAGCAGATTGTATGTGTGATCAGCTGTTTGGTACAGAAATAGAAATACAATCACATGAAAATACTTCATACGTTTAAATCCTAGTCAATGTCTATAGTTCACTTTATTTGCATTACAGACAATCTGATGATAATTTTGAGTGTAACTGAAGACTGGATACAAAGTTTGCTGCTCAAGGGATTCTGTGTGGCTCTTGTGTGCATTGTAAGAGTAGTAACTAAGCCTATCGGTCCCTAATTTTAGAATGGTCTTTTCTGAGTCATCTTTGCTGTGTGGGAGGGGTGTGAAGACTCGCTATAGCGGGGGGAAACATTGGCCTTAAAGTGAATGGTTTCATTGCCAAACAAAATGAATTTCAAAATAAAGGTCTGAACAGAGGCTATTGCTTTATGCTATTAGGACTGCAATCCTTTGTGGAGTAACTTGGGAGCAAGTCCCTCTGAAATCTCATCTGAGTAAACATCACCATAATATACTCCTTATGTTGATGGCATCTCAGTATGAATCAGGGCAGGAAATGAGATAGGGTATTGTCCTCCTATTGAATGGTATGGATGATACTGTGGTGTTTGGGCCTACTCATTTCAGTTTTTTTAGAAATCATGAGCCAGGCCTCAAAACTGAGGTGAAAAAATGTTAGTTGTCAATGAGGATCTACCATCACATTGTACAGTGGAATATAGTGGAGACATTAAGTTGGTGCTCAGCCAGAAGCATACCTTCCTTCTGGATCCGTTTAGCCTGATGACTGCTGTCATTCAGGAGAATAGAGAGAAGTTCTGACGTTTGTTCCCATAGGGCAAACTGACAGCGCCCCATGCAGGCAGCGTAATTAGCAGCCTTAATCCCCATAGTTCCTGTGGTGTAAAACTTCCTTCCGAAAGCATCCAGCTTCCTTCCTTCTCTATCTGAAGGTGTAGAGTGGCTGCTCTTTCCTTTAGCTGAAGAGGTCACTCCAGAATAGCAGACAGATGGATGGATGGATTGATAGATTAGGCTTGCCAAATCCCCCCGGGGGCGGGGAAACCCCTGCCCCAGAGGCCCATTCCCCACTGCCGGTGGATCGGGCCCCGGGGGTAACCCCACCCCCAAAGTATGTGACATGCACGTCACCCAGAAGTGACGCGACCACGCCGGGCACGCTGGGGGCGGGACCACGGTAATCCGAGGGAAAACTCTATGGTTTTCCCTCGGATGGTCGTGGCCCCGCCCCCAGCGTGCCCGGGGTGGTCGCGTCACGTCCGGGTGTACGGGGTTGCGGTCACTCCAGGAACAAGCCGGGAGCCTCCCACTCCAGCAGCAGGTAAGACTTGGTAACCCTAGGATGGATGGATGGATGGACGGACTCCTTGAGGTGGAGCCTGGAATTCTGGAATTGCAACTAGTCTCCAGATTGGAGTTGGCGATCCTAATTTCAAGTGATCTCCAGACTACAGAGATCAGTTTCTGTGCGGAAAATGACAGCTTTGGAGGGCAGAGTCTATGGTATACCATAGATTCTAGGTGTAATTTCTCTCCACCTAGGATTGCCAAAGTCCTGCTTCCCACCAACTCCCAGCCCTTCCTGCCACCGCTCAGCTGGGTGGTGGTAGAGAAGAGGTTGAAATGGGGGGGGGGCAATCCCCTGTGTCCCAATGTGATTACATCACTTCCAGCACAGCCACAATCACATCACTGGCAATGGCATCATGTTGTTGGAGAGGCCCCCCCCCAGTAGGTCTCCCACCATTTGCCCACCTCATGCTGTTAACCCTGCACCAAACTCTCTAGGTTCGTAGGCACCATCCCCAAATATCCAGGAATCTGTTTATTGACCCAGATGCATTACAGGGATTAAGAGTTTTCTTCTTGATGCACGTCCACATTTATTTATTTATTTAAAATTCTTATTAGTCACCTGTTGATGGAGCTCAAGGTGGCTTAAAATATAAATAAAATACATAAAAATACATGAAACCAACATTTAAAATCACAGCTTAGGACAGCTTTTATCAAATGCAAGTTTGCATTGTCCTAATGTCCCAGAGTCTTCTGCGAATGGCAGAGGTATAGTTGATAGGTATAACTGGCCTGTGTCTTGTCCTTCTACTCATGTATCAGTCATCTTATCCCTTTAAGTCAGGGGTGTCGAACATAAGGCCCGGGGGCCAGAACCGGCCCACCCAGGGCTCTAATGCAGCCTATAAACAACTGGTGAAAGGCAGGGAGTGCTGGGGGGAGCCACTCCATTGTGGTTTCAGTATGGCGGAACCACCTTATCTGCGACAGTCAAGCCTCATGGGAGTGTCTGCCCAGTGCTGCACGGCTGCCTCTCCAGCCCGCCCATGTGGGTTTTCCTTTGCATACCCCTCCCAGGCCATGGGGCCTTACAGTGAGGATACCCCAACTGGAGCTTTCCAGCTGCTCTCCTTTATACAGTTCAGATCTCCGGTACCTGGCATTATCTTTTATGGCACACATGGCCCGGCCCAACAAAGCGACATTTATGTCGTGACAAATGAGTTTGACACCCCTGCCTTAAGATAAAAATTAAAAAGCAGCACATATACCTTTATAGGTATACTTTTCAAAAGACAAAACCATAAACATTTTTTTCCAAATGATAGCAAAGAAGGGATGGCTGCTGAATCTGATGACATAGGTAAGAGTCGGTGGGTCCCTTCCACAGACAGCTTTTCCATACTTCAAAGTAACCACACTGGAAACTTTGCAGAAGTGGCTTTCCAGTACTCAGCCCAGGACAGAAAAAAAAGAGCTTGTACTGAATGCAATGAAAACACTTTCGAATTGTCCACACTTCTCTACAAATGTTACATTTTTTCTTCATTGTAGTATTTATTCAGTTTATTTATTATTACCCCACCTTTCTCCCCAAGTCAGACCCAACAGACTATAATCTATAATTTATTTACCCTCTTATGGTGACCATCAGTGGGTGGCTGCCAAAACTGTCAAGTGGCACTTCTGAAGTGACCTTTAGATTGTGTCAACCATTTATCTGTCGATCTCTGGTTTCCTGATCTGGCTATCACCTAAGTAAGAATTAAAAGAACAAAGGTCTTGATATGGAAATCAGCGTGGGAGGGAGGACACTAATTTTGTAAGCTAACCTTGGTCTTTTTAATATTTAAGATCACACAGTAAAGTAGGAGCCGTACACTTCAGTCAGTTAGAATATCAACACTTCTACCAGCAGATTAAACTTTGCCCCTGATTCACCAGTGGAGATGCAAAGAAGCAATACCCCTGAACTCTTCAAGAGCCTACCATGGAACTCTGCTGATTCCATCCTTGCTGTGCCAGATCTGAATTTTAAAAACATTAAGGAATCATTTCCTTATGGCTCTTTCCCAAAATTATCAGGCGATGAAGTTGCAACTTATTTAACCTTTAAGAGAAACTGCCCTATTTATTTTTAAGGATTTTTAAAAAATCAAACATAACAAGGAATGTGATGAAGTTCTAGGGCTGCTAGGCAAACTAAAAACTAGAAGATCTCCAGGTCATATGACAGACCTCAGAGTGTTTTTAAGGACCCCAAATATGAAGCTGTTGATCTACTAACCAGTATATGTAACTTGGCACTAAAACTCAGCCCTTGTGCTGGAGGACAGGAAAATGTCTCACTGATCTCTAAAAAGGGGTCCAGAGGAGATCCAGGGAATTACAGGCCACTTAGCCTAATATCTGTTTCAGGTAAATTAGTAGAAACTGTTATTATAGGTAGAATTAAGTACATTGAGGAACAAAGCCTTTTGAGGGGAAATCAGCGTGTTTTCTGTGAAGAGAAGTCCTGTCTCACCAAACTTTTGGAGTTCTTTGAGCAGGTTGACAAGCATGTGGATAAAGGTGATCCCGTAAACATTACATTCTTGGTCATCCCAAAGGCTTTTGACAGGGTGCCTCACTTTAGCCATCATGGGATAAGACTGCTCATTGCATGGATTAAAATTAGTTAAATAAAAGAAGCAGAGCGTAGAAATAAATGGACAGTTATTAGAATCATGGGAAGTGAGCAGCGGTGTCTCACAAGGATTGTTAATAGAACTGGTATGATTTAATTTGTTTATAAATGACTTGGAACGAGGGGTGAGCAGTGAATCAGCCAATTGTGCAGACAATACCAAATTATTCCAAAGTTTCGATGCCCAAGGTTCAATACTTGGAAGCATTTGCTTATTCCAACAACAAGCTAAGAGCAACCTAACTGCAATCATTCATTTTTTATAAGATACCCATGAGCCAGTCCTCAGTCAGGTCTCACAATGCGTACATTTGTTTAAAGGAATGACACATCATCTAAAGCTATACAGGTAATTTCACTGGTTGATAGATTTATAACATTACGTTTTCAAAAGGTGGGATCAAAAGGTAAGCAACAGTTGTATGTGAGGTCGTCAGCCACCTTTCGTTCCTGGGCCAAGAACGTGTTCTGTTGGCTGCTGAAAGGCTTTCTTTTGTACAATTAAGCAGCCCCGTGGCAAGATGATTTTGAGTGGGGGCTTATAGAGGGGGTACCTTGCAAGATGGAACTGAAACTTGAAGTTTTTAAAAGAACATCCCCCAAAGAAGTCAGTCTTGACATACTGTCCATGTCATGCTAGATGCAAAGGTTTAAGTTTAGGACGCCTGACCTGTCCAACTCTGACTTTGAATTGACCCTTTGGGCTTTTTGCTGTTTGATATGTCAGAAGCGATTCTCGGCCACTTTCCGTGTGCAAGGCAGTTAATTTTGAGTGTTAGATAGAGATCAATAGTCATAGCTTGAAATTGACATCTTTGGAGGAAAAATATGTTGTATGGCAGTAACACAGACGTGATAGTGCTTCAGTTAAGAAAATGGTGTACTCTTTCATTATTGTTTTTCAATGACAGTGTCCAGAGTGTTATTTCATTCCCCCAGCGAGAGTCTGACAGTCTCTTGCAATACCTTATCTATCAGAGCATTTTCATTCCTATCCTTTCATGCTTGGCTTCTCGAGTGGAACTTTATTTACAAGGCCTGTGGAATTAGAAAGGATGGCTTACACTAACAGCCTTGGTCACTAAGAAATAAGACCCATCACTTAAAAGAACTCAACTTTGCTTCTCCGGGCATCAAAAGTTGGGAGCTGAGAGCCAAACAACACATTTGTTGGAGACCCAGATCTGTGAACTCGGATCTACTGAGCATAGGGTTGTCAGATCTGGGTTGAGAAATACCCGGAGATTTGGGGGTGGAGCCTGGGGGAGGGCGGGGCTGGGGGAGGAACAGGGTCTAATGCAATAGAGTCCAAAGCAGCCATTTTCTTCAGGGGGAACCGACCTTGGTCATCTGGAGACCAATTGTAATCATGGAAGATCTCCTGGTGCCATCCGGAGGTTCAGAACCCTAACCGAACAGTGGGAGAAGGAGGATATAATTTCAGGCAGAGAGGCATCAGGCCGAGGGATATGCGGAACCCTTTTCTCACCCGCCAATTTGAGCCTGCGACAATGAATACATTTAATAAAAGCCGTTAGTATACAAAGCGACACATTCTTGAAATCTTTTAATGTTTTGCCTCCTGTGACAAGCACAGCACAGATTTGTGACCCTAAGATGCAGGAGCCAATTGCAGCAATGCCCTCACTCGGCTCACAGGAGATGAATACACAGCTGGGTTTCTGGATGTGCATTTGCTGCATTGTAGAAAGGGGGGAGGGGAGGAGAGAAGGATAACAGGCAAAGAATCGAACACATGCTTGCGCCGCCCTCCCCCCCGCCGCCACTTCACAGCTGCTGGGCAGTCATCCAGGTTCCTGGACTCGAGTTTCTGATGAACGTGTGATTTGGTCGCTACTTCAATGTTAATCAGTTCCACCAGGGGTCATTTCCTGCAGGAGCCCACAGGAGCGGAGCTCCGGCAGTAAAGAGCCCAGGGGGCGGGCACATGCAAAAAGCCCCACCCCTTGCTCCCAGCAGCCCTCAGTCAGAGCAAGAAGCAGCCAGGTAAATTGCAGGGGCCCCCCCCAGCCCAAAACAGTCCAGTGGCACCTTTAAGACCAAGTTTTATTCAGGTACAAGCTCTCCCTCTTCTGCGAGGACAGATCTGCACGTTCCCCCCCCCAATAGCTAGTAATCCAAAAGAGTCCAGGGGAGCCTGAGCGGTGGGTGTTGCCTTCTGACACACTTCCGGTGATGTCAGGGGGTGTGGTGTATGCAAATAAGTTACGCTAATGAGTTATGCTAATGAGCTCATGCACCTCTTTTTCTACAAAATGACCCCTGAGTTCCACACATTTATTTATTTACTGCTTACAGGATATTCAGTGCTTCACCCGACACAAACAGTGTCTTAATTGAATTTGGGGCCTGAAATCTAGGCTTCCTGCATTTCCTACTGAGCTCTGCAGGACATTGTGAAAGTATCCATAGCCTATCAAACCCCTGTTCCTCTCTACTGCCTACTGACTTACTTAATGCAGATGCAAGAATAAGAAAAAGATCTCTGCTTACTTTGCCGCTTTTCTCACCTCCTGTCTTTCTGGCCCTCAGACACAGAACCACTGAGGCAGCCAGTGGCTGATCAGTTGGGTTGCCAACCTCCAGGTGGGGCTGGGAGATTTCCTGGAATTACAATTGCTTTCTAGACTTCCGTACCCCTGGAGGAAACAGCTGCTTTGGAGGGTGGGCTACCAGCTGGAGGGCCCTTTAAATCCAGCAACTGCCCCTCTCCCTCCCTCCTGCTAGATTTAAAGGCCCCTCCAGCTGGTCGACAGGCCAAGTTGTCCCCGCCAATCAGCTGAAGCCCTTTAAATCGGGCCAGAGGGGAGGGAGAGGGGTGGCCGGGTAGGTGGTCGCTCTTGGAGGTGAGGATTGGGGTTATCCCTGCCCACCCCTTGGAGCGCCCCCACAACCCCCCCCCCACTGGAGCAACAAGGGGATCTGGAAACCCTAGCTTTGTGGCATTAAACCCTGCTTGAGGCTCCCTCTTGCTACCCTCTCCTGGCTCCACCCCCCAAATCCCCAGGGACTTCCCAACCCGGAGATGGCAGCCCTACAAACCAGGAAAGCAGTTTCTCTGGTGGCCAAGAGGAAAGTTGGTGCTTCTCACGTCATATAGAAACCGTGCCATTGTAGTGATGTGGGTCCAAATTACTCGGGAGACTGCCTTGTGTCCAGATGAAGATTTCAGCCATCTCCTCCTCAGTTTTTTTTCCACACCAAGGCCCACTGCAAAAATATGTGTCCATCACCCACTGACTGTGATGACTTCAAGTGCAAATAAACCATCACAGATGAATCATCACTAATAGAATGTGCATGTCCCTCAGTGGTGACTCAGAAATAAACTTTTCAGCACAGCCAGCATGCACATTCTTTGTTGTCAATCGTCACATGCTTGCCACGCCTTCACCATAGGACCAGGGCCTCTGTTGGTAAGGTAGCAGTCCACCAGAGGCTCTGAACCTATTGGAAAGGCAAGGAGTCAAGAGGTACAGTGAGAAACAGTGTTCCCTCTAAGCTGAGTTAGTGTGAGCTAGCTCACAGTTTTTTAGCCTCTGGATCACACATTTCTGTCTTCGCTCAGGAAGGGATGGCTCCAGAGCAAGCTAATTTATGCAGCAGCCCAATCACTCGCTCACAACTTTAATGCCAGTAGCTCACAAAGTAGAATTTTTGCTCACAAGACTCCAAAGCTTAGAGGGAGCATTGGTTGGAAAGCCAGGATAAGATGGTTTTAGAAGTTTTTGTGAGACAAAATGCCTCAAAAAAAAAAAAAGCACATCAGAATTCTTAGCCAGAACTTCATTGTCGAAAGCACAGGAGGAGAGGGCTCTTCCATACTGCCTCCAAACAGCCTTGCCAACCTCCATGCGGTGGCTGGAGATCTCCTGGAAGTACAAGTAGTCTTCAGACGACAGAGATCAGTTCCCCTGGAGAAAACGGCCACTTTGGAGGGTGGACTCTATGGCACTGTGCCCCACTGAGGTCCCTCCTCTCCCCAAACGAACCCCACCCTCTCCAGGCTCCACCCCCAAAATCTCCAGGTATTTCCCAACCAGAGCTGGCACCGCTACCTCCAAACCAGTCGCTGTGTATCAAAGTTCTTGCTCCCCTAAACTACTTTTCTCGAGTGTCTCCTAGGCAGAAGCTGAGTGGCACCCAAGAAGAGGCTCACCCAGACAGAAAAACGTCTGCCGGCATGGCAGGCAGAAGAAGGCTCCTCAGAGGCAGGGAAAGGTAGGTCCTTTCTGCATGTGCCTGCCACTTCAGAGTTTCTCAGTGTTCAAGTCAAGGCAATTTAAGTCCACGGAAAAACAGCATCCAAATAACCCAGGGCAACAGCACTGACCACTGAAGGGAGGTAATGTAATGCAGAATGGGGGGGGGGTAGGGTTCCCAAATCCCCCCGGGGGGATTTTAGTGCACAATTGCTTGGAAGACACTGCGGTGAACAGGGATTAAAAGGAGAGTGCAGAAAGGGTCATAGTGACCCTTCACCTGGAATAAGGCAGAGCAAAGTTCTTCTATGCAAATTCATAGAGACTAAATAGCTAAACAGAAGTTCAGTATTCCTCTGAATATTTATTATTCCTCTGAACGTTTGAATGTTTATTTAGTGTCTCTACTGTTTTTGCAAATGGAGTCATGTCCCACAATAAACCTCCTTCCACAGGAAAACATGGAAGAATTTTAAAGGCTGTTACTGCAAAAGTTGTCATGTGATTTGGCAACAACTGCTGGAGATTTTGCCACACACAAGGCTGTTTGTTTGTCTTCGTCTCTAAGTAACCAGGATGATTTTGCTTCTGGAGAGAGGAAGTCCTGATTAAATAAAGGGGAGATCCGTTCATCTCTCAGAACTGAAAATTTGGGGTGATAAAGCAGAATATGATCCACAGAGTCAATTTTACCGCTGCCACCAGGGCTATTTTGGGGCAGGAACGCACAGGAACGGAGCTCCGGCTGGCTCCAAAGTTGGCCACGCCCAGCAGGAACTCATTAGCATAATAGGCCACACCCAACAGCAGGAACTCATTAGGATTGGCTACATTTGGGGTGTGTGGCCTAAAATGCAAAGGAGTTCCTGCTACCAAAAAAAGGCCCTGGGTTTTGACAACAAACAAGGTAAACAGAATAACAAGCAAAAGGTGGGTGTGGCTGGATAACCACACTTCTGGTAACATGGGGGTGTGGCCTAATGTGCTAATGAGCTGTGCTGTCAGGGATGTGGCCTAATATGCTAATGGGTTTCTGCTGTTGTGTGTGGCCTATTATTCTAATGAGTTCCTGCTGGGCTTTTTCTACAAAAAGAGCCCTGGCTGCCACAATTACAGAGTCGATCTGAGTATGAAATCCGATTAAATCTTCCTGACATCACAGCTGAAGGTAGGGCATTCAGGCATGCTAGCATGTATGCCCTTCTATACTTTGGAAGAATCTCAGGTAAGTAGTTTGGCATTGTTGTTGGCGGCTGAATGCCTACTGAGAAGGTTGAGCACACTCTGTGGCCTCTAATTGACGTACTCTCCTAGCTAGAGTCTCTCAAACGTCTTCTGATGAGCTGTGACAGTTCTTGTCTACCTCATGACTTCTATCACGTCATGGGTGATACCCAGGCATAAATAGTTTACCGTCCAATAATCTGTCCCTATCTCTTGTGTGCTGGTCCATCTTGACTAGTCAGAGGAGGCTTAGATCTTGGTCCGATTTGAGAGACCTAGTTTTCAAATTGAATGCTCTTCCCCAGGCCTTTGCTTCATAAGACGTCTCCCCAACTCCAGCTCTCAGGGCTATTTCAGACACACACTGAGGTGTTCCCAGAATATTGTGTAGGGATCTTAATAGAGATCGGGTTCCTTGGAATATTTGTTGTTGTTGTTGTTCAGTCGCGCAGTCGAGTCCGACTCTTCGCGACCCCATGGACCAGCTCCCGCCAGGCCTTCCGGTCTTCCGCCGTCCTCTGAAGTTTGCTCAATTTCATGTTTGTTGCATCTATGACACTGTCTAACCATCTCATCCTTTGCTGTCCCCGTCTTCTTTGACCTTCAATCTTTCCCAGCATCAGGGTCTTCTCCAGTGAGTGCTCCCTTCTCATTTGGTGGCCAAAGTATTTGAGCTTCAGTTTCATTATCTGGCCTTCCAGGGAATAGTCAGGGTTGATTTCTTTGAGGATTGACTGATTTGTTCTTCTTGCAGTCCAAGGGACTCTCAAGGAGAAATAGTATGAAAGGCATTGTGCTTTCATAGACTGTTTTCTGACTTTCTGGATGCACCTAGATCACGATGGTTAGCCGTGTTAGTCTGTCTGTAGCAGCAGAAAAGAGCAAGCATCCAGTACCACCCTAAAGGCTAACAAAATATGTGGCAGGGTAGGAGCCTTCGTGGACTCTGGATGCATCTGTTAGCCATTGCTAACAACAGGATGCTGGATTAGATGAGCCCTCAGTTTCATTCACTGGAGTTCTTTTATGCCTCAGTGAGCTCTTTAGGGCTCAGGAGATCAGTCTTACCCCAGGAAGAAAGAGTAACTAATATAGGATTAAATTCCTATTTCAGGTATAGGAGAGTCGTCGGGTTGTAGCAATTATCGGAACGGGGCTGCAGTCAAATCTTATGTTAGGTTCCAAGGATAGATTGGGCATTCTGCTTATTTACAGGTCATCTAGTTTCCCATTGGACATCCTGTCTGTCCTGGCAGAGGTAATCTCAGGCTTGGCATTGGACATACCCAGACTGATCATTCTGGGTGATTTCAACATTCGTGCCTGCCAACAGCACCTTGTCTGGGCCAATTCAGGCTTATATAGAGTTTGTACATTTGGTATATTTATTGTATACATGTATGTAATGGAACAGTCTGCTCCTCCCCTAATATCTGTGTGGCTTAGTTTGGTCCTATTGGGTGGAGCTCTTGTTTCAGTCTCTAGTTTTGTATGTTTGCTGAAGATGTTGGTTGTTTTGAGTTGTCTCCTTGCAAATAAATGACTGATACTTTGAGCCAGCTTGTTTCTGCTGAATGGGCCTGAGAATGGGTGCCTGTGTGAGTAGTCTAACCTGGGAACCCACAGCTGAAGGGGGACATTACAATACACTCACTGGCCACTATGGGTCTGTCTCAGGTTGTGAGGGGTTCTATGCATACAAAAGAACACATCTTAGACTTAATTTTTTATACTGAATATTTCGGGGAAAGTCTTGGAGAGTGGAGGTTCAATCTGTACCCTGTCCAGGTCCTGCCACTAACGCCTTATGGTATGGATGAAATGTGACACCAACTGTGGCGAAACGGGGACCCGCCCTCAGCCCTGGGAGACTGAGGTGCCGTCCTGTGGCTCGCAAGCCCCTGTTTTGCCCTTCCCACCCTGCCTGGTGGGACTATTTCTCTTTATTAACGCTGCCACCACTCACTGAATTGAGTTACCGCCTTCCTTGAGGGACAGTGAGACCCCTCTGGCTAAATTTTCCACCTTGGGAAGTGGGTACCTGGATCTTTGGGCACCCCCTGGAGAGTTGGCAACCCCTCAGATTTAGGCCCGTTTGTGTTCCCTGGCCTCCCTGTGCCCCTGGTAATGTGCAGAGTGGGGAGAACTATGTGGTTAAGGCGCACCAGCCCTTTTAAACTCAAAAAAGGAAGATTTATTTAACTATATACATATTGGGCACAGAAAATAAACACAGGCACTTCAACACAACTGGGGCACAGAAAATAAACAGGATAAAAACGCAGTTCCTCTGTCCCTACCCACACACACCCTCTCTACCTCTGTAGTGGGTTGTGGCCCCTCAGGCCCGGATTTGTGTTTCCCCCTCCTGTTGTGGAGAGAAACTCCAGCCCTCCTCCTCCTCAGGACTGGCCACCAGCACTGCCACCCTCCTGGCTCTCCATCAGGATAAGGCAATTTCATGTCTTCATGTGACTGGTTTCCAGAATGTCCTGCAGGATTTCAAGATCCCACTTGACCGCTCTGTTGAGGCCCCAACTCAGGAGGACACTTTTATAAGGGACAGGAGTGCGATCTACTGCAGTGTTTATCGTGTGCATGACCTTCCTTTCATTGTGTTGTCTTCTGCCTTCGGAAACCACTTTCTGCGTTATAGGATGTCCTTTCTTAAACCGTTTTTATTTACATGGCTTTTGAATTGTGTAATCCCAGTCGTACTGACTTGTTTATTGGGGGGGGCCTCTGCTGATTTTAAAAAATTGTGTTTTTTTTAAATATTTTGTCATCTGCCTTGAGCCTGAACAAGAACAGCAGACTGTAAATAAAGTGTATAAAATTTAAAAACGAAGCTTGCTGGGTGTCCTCGGGCCAGTCACACACTCTCACCCAATGCTCCCTCTAAGCTGTGGAGTCTTTGCGAGTGAAAATTCTACTTTGCGAGCGACTGGCATGAAAGTTGTGAGCGAGTGATTTGGCTACTGCATGGGCAGCACACATGGCAGGGATCAGGGTACGTGGGTGGGTGGCGGCCGTGGGCTCTGCCAGTCTACCCCTGAAAGCCAAACTTATATGAAGTGTAAAGAGCTCCATATAAGGCACTCTCTCTCTCTCTTTTTGTCACTCTTACTGCCTTTAAAAAAAAACACCACAAAACCTTGCAGTAAGTAAGGCTCAATCTGTCATAGCAGTTGGAGGGACGAGAAGCACTCACTGAAAACGCCACGTGGATCAGGATTGGCTGGCTGCTTCCGGGATGTACTCATGAGTTGTCATGTAATGGGATTGGCTAGAAATCCCTGCCCGTTATGTAAAAACATGCTATTAATAGCCTATTACTTTTTTGAAAGCAAAATGACATGTAGTTAGCTATCAAAGGGATCACGCTGTGGTGGCGGCGGCAGGCTTTTGCACAGTGCCCGTTTGCTGCTTGAGTCGGCTCTCAGGAATCTGCAAGCTGACTCAGTGTGCAGCAGCCGTGGGAAAAGGAGAATTCTGTGCTAGGGATGATCCTGATTAGGAAAGGGACTGCGATCAAAGTAGCTGGTGCAGATCTGTAGTGGAGCCACATTTGGAATAGTATCTACCATTCTGGTCACCCCATTTCAAAAAGAAGAAGAAGAGAAGAGATTGGATATGTACCCCGGCCCTTCACTCAGAGTCTCAGAGCGGTTTACAAACTCCCTTCCCTTCCCTTCCCTTCCCTTGCCTACAACAGACACCCTGTGAGGTAGGTGGGGCTGAGAGAGCTCTGAGAGAACTGCTGTTGAGAGAACAGCTCTGACAGAACTATGGTTTGCCCAAGGTCATCCAGCAGCTGCAAGTGGAGGAGTGGGGAATCAAACCCGGTTCTCCCAGATTTAGAGCCCGCACACTTAATCACTACACCAAACTGGCTACACCAAAGGGTTCCAAAAAGTGCAACCAAAATGACCATGGTCGTTGGAGCACCTTCTCTAACAACCTGGGCTTTATAGCTTAAAGAGAAGCAGGCCTGTAGCTACAGCGGGGGCCCCTGGGGCCAGGGGGCCCTGTGGCCCGGCCCCCCTGACTTTTGGGGAGAACCCAAGGGAGGCTGTGCGCACCTTCACTCCAAGCTGTGAATTCATGGCTTGGAGTGCAGGCGCGTGTGGCCCTCCTGGCTTCTCTCTCAAAGCATTTAAAGGTACCCTTTAAATGCTTGGGAGGGGAGTGGGGCAGCATGTGGGGGTCACATGCGAACCTCAGTGCCCCCTGACTTTTTAAAAGGCACCCAAAACTAAAAAAAAAATCCTGGCTATGGGTCCGAAGAGAAGACGTTTAAAGTAAATGGGGCTCTTTTTGTAGCAGGAACTCCTTTGCATATTAGGCCACACCCCCTAATGTAGCCAATCCTCCAAGAGCTTACAGAGCTCTTCTTACAGGAGCTACTGTAAGCTCTTGGAGGATTGGCTACATTAGGGGTGTGTCGCTTAATATGCAAATGAGTACCTGCTACAAAAATTTGTGATGGCCAACTGCCACCCTCTACGGTCTTCTCAGCATGGGATCAAGTTCAAAGCCTCTTCCTGCTCCTGTCTTAATGGATTCTAATTCAAAATCCTTCTGCTGGATTCTTCCTCTGACGTTCTTTCATCCCACCCATCAACCTGAGCCTGGACCAATCCACGCAACAGGTCTGCTGTCAGGAAACCACTGTCCTCTTCGTAACCCCTCAGTTTACTCAGGAGCTTTGGTTGAGGGACTGTCAAAAGCTTTCTAGAAGTCCAAGTCTATGATCACCCTTATCTACATATCTGGTGGTAACCCTCTCAAAAAAAACTCCAGAAGGTTGGTGCAATGAGACTTCTCTTTGCAGAAACCATGCTGATTCTTCATCAGTAAGCCTTGTTCCTTTATGTGCTTAATAATTCCGTGGTGTAGTGGTTAAAAGTGTCAGACTAGGATCTGGGAGACCCAGGTTTGAATCCCCACTCTTGCCATGGACGTTCACTGGATGACCTTGGGCCAGTCACACTCTCTCGGCCTAACCTACCTCACTGGGTTGTTGTGAGGATAAAATGGAAGAGAGGAGAATGATGCAAGCCTCCTTGGGTGCCCAATGGGGGGGGGAATGGGGTATAAATGAATTACATAAATGAATTAAATAAATAAAGAAGAAGGAGGAGAAGAACAAGGAGGAGGAGGAGATTGGATTTATACCCTGCCCTTCACTACCCAAAGGAGTCTCAGAGCGGCTTACAAACTCCTTTCCCTTCCCCTCCCCACAACAGACACCCTGTGAGGTAGGTGGGGCTGAGAGAGCTCTGACAGAAACGGCTCTTTTTCAAGAACACCTGTACCAGAACTACGGCTTGCCCAAGGTCATCCAGCAGGTGCAAGTGGAGGAGTGGGGAATCAAACCCGGTTCTCCCAGATTAGAGTCCGCGCACTTAACCACTACACCAAACTGGTTCTAAAATTCCTATCAATTTATTGGAATGTGGCTTTCTGTCCACATGGGTCCCATAGTCACCAGTACAGTCTTTGGGAAGGGGGATCAAATGGAGTCTTGTCCCCATTCGTACCAATGGAAAAGCTGGTATAATCCAACCCAGTGTCTAATATTTGCTTTTTAGAAATGTAGAAACATAATATAGAGGAAACAAATAGGCACTAACAGGTATAAATCAGATTGTTGTATACCTCCAAGCTGCATCCTGTGTCAGCCAGCCCTGACTAAACTTGCAGTTCTTGCTTCTGCCTTTCACTTGGCAAACTTGTTCCAGCTCTTTCTGCCTCGCTCTCTCAACTGCATCGCCTTCTTTCATCTTCTTCAGTGGCACTGCGTTCCAGAAGCCAGAGAGAGATTCCCAGCACTCAAGAGACCATCCCCTGTCCTTTAGCTTCCACTGATGAAACAACTGATTTGTCTGAACTATTTATTAGCAAGGCTAACAATCAGTTTTACAAAGGATGGTCTGTCAGCACCTGCTGTCTCCTTTACAGGGTTAATTGTCCAAATTACTGATTTCATGTATGGGAGGCGTTTTGAATGTCCAGCCCCACACTTGGAGACTCATAGCTTTGTGAACTTTGGAGAATATTATTATTGCAAAGGTATATAGAACCCTAAACCTCAGAGAACAAAATACCTACATCTGTCACTCTTATAACTAGCTTGGATCAGAGTATTGATCAGCCTGGTATATGTTGCTTTCTAAGGAGGGGATGAGGTGGAGAGACTAATCCATTACTTAAAGCCATTTCTCACTGGGAAGCAATAGCGTTAATGATACAGATTTCCAATAGCTGATTTATATTACCTGGAAGCAAATAAAAGCTTATGGCTTTGTCGCTGCATCATTTAAAAACAAGGTGATCGGGGCTGACAGGCCCCAATTCGGACCATCTCGAGCATAGTCAACTTATTTTTCAAGGAAAAATCTATACCAAACATGTATCTATGCCTGCACTTCACCAACAGTTGCCTTATATATTTACATATAGCCTTTCCAAGCCTTGAATTCACCAGCAGGATTACTAGTCAGTAAAAGATTGCAGCAGATCTGTGCTCCATCTCTTCCCAACTTAATACTGCAGTCTCAACAATTCGGTGTGGTGTGTAGTGGTGAGAGTGTCGGGCTAGGACCTAAAGGCCCATGTTCAAATCCTTACTTGTGCCATGGAAGCTTGCTGGAAGACCTTGGGCCAGACACACACTTTCAGTCTAGCCTACCTCACAGGGTTGTTGTGAGGATAAAATGGGGGGAAAGGAGAAAGATGTAAGCCGCTTTTGGATCTATGTCGGGGAGAAATAAATAAAATTGCCCTGTTGCTCCACTGAATTTAGATTGCAAACTTTGCATTCTGGATTTACTACCCTGTTTGATGCTTCGATTTGTTTGTGAATTCCAGCACTGGTTGTAGAAGTCAGGATGTGATTGCCTGAGTCTTATGTGATGCTTGCCCCCCCCCCCCCCCCCCCCCATGAATTGGGAATGGGAAGAAAGAATCAGGGCAGAGAACCAGGGTGGGTGAATTATAATATATAAATTATAAGAAAGAGAACTACTTCCCTGAAAATACCTATTTGGTAGGAAAGCTTAAAAAAAGAGCACAAAATGTTGCAGCTATAAATTCATAGAAAGTTTTAAACAATGGTTAAAAGTTCATAAATTTATTAAAAAGTTAAACGCCATCAATTTTTGATGCGATTTGAGGTTGATCAACATTCTCTGAGCTCCAGCCTGCATATAAGGTAAAGGTAAAGGTTCCCTTGCTCGAAAGCCAGTCGAATCCGACTCTAGGGTTGCGGAGCTCATCTCCGTTTCAAAGCCGAAGATCCAGCGCTGTCCGAAGACGTTTCCGTGGTCATGTGGCCGGCATGACTAAACACCAAGGCGACCGGAACGCTGTTACCTTCCCACCGAAGTGGTACCTATTTATCTACTTGCAATGTCTTGCTTTCGAACTGCTAGGTTGGCAGGAGCTGGAACTAGAGACGGGAGCTCACTCCGTCATGCGGCACACTCGGGTCTCGAACTGCTGAACTACCACCCTTCCACAGCCTGCAGTTCAGCGTCTTAACCACTTGAGCCACCGCAGCCTGCATATAGATGGGTGTAATTTCCTTCGGACATAGTGACTTGTTAAAGAAAGAGAGATTGTGGAGTTGTTACTCCCCAGAAATTAGAAATGAATGTTCAAAATTGGCAGGAATGTGGGCTGCTAGAGGAGCAACTTTTTCTCCTGAATACAAGGAGAAGTAAGAATGATTCTCCCGCTGATAAAGCATCAGATTTGAAGGGATATGGAGGAAGCAGAGGAGGTCATGCCCCACCACCTCAGAAGCCTGTACATATTTGACAGCACCACCAGAAAATATAATCCATATTAGGCTTAAAGGTAATTTAAAGTAGTGATGGGAATGTCCCCTGTCTCCTATATAGTAAGTGTGCACTTACTTTTTCACACTGTTGAGCAGTTTCTGGTATGAAATAGATCTGAGTATGTGGCTCCAGAACTGCACGTAAAAAACTATATACATCATTACAGAGATTTATTTCACAGTGCTTCTGACACCAAACATTAAATTCTAAGTGAGAAATCAGTTACGGGTGTTCACATATCACAAAGTACTAGTTCAAATAAACACAGAAGGAGGAGGAGAGGAGTCTCAGAGTGGCTTACAATCTCCTTTCCCTTCCCCTCCCCACAACAGACACCCTGTGAGGGACGTGGGGCTGAGAGAGCTCTCTTGAGAACTGCACTTGAGAGAACAGATCTGAAAGAACTTATGACTGACCCAAGGTCACACCAGCAGCTGCATGTGCAGGATTCTGCCCCCCTCCCCACTACACCAAACTGGTACTCTAAAAATCCAACTTTACAGTAATTTACTGAGAAATGTTTTAAATCATCATAGTAATCAGCAAAGAGATGTCGATGGAACAGGATGTCAGCTCTACTCCCATTTCGAAGTTGTCTTCTTGAAAGCCAACCTTTCACATTTCGGTTGCAGCACCTCAATAGCTTAACAATGTTTTAAACAGGAGTCCGCACGAAACTTCTGAAAGGGAGTACAGCTGGCAGCCCATCCCATCAACATCTCTTTGCTGATTACTACGAAGATTTACAACATTTCTCAGGAAAATTACTGCCATGCTGGATTTTTAAATTACCAATTTATTGTGTATTTAGTTGAACTGACACTTAGTGATATGTGAATCCCTGTAACTGATTTCTCACTTAGTATTTAATGTTTGGTGCCAGTACCGTGAAATAAATTTCTATCATCATGTAAAGAGTTTTTTATGTGCCACTTTGCAGCCACGTACTTAGTACTTCTTGTTGGATTATAATGTGGCTCAGCTACTACTGTACTACTGAAGTGGAAGGCAAATGCGGGAAGTGGTCAGGCCATCGCTAGGAAATAGATTCAGGATTGCTGATAAAAATCTGACACCTGTACTTGTGGAACTCTGGGCTTGATGGTTGACTACTGCATTGGGTTGCCAGGTCCCAATCATATGCCGGCGGGGGGTGGGAGGGAGCTTCCTGGAAGTGAGGCAGAGCGCCGCAACATGCCCACATCACCCGGAAGTGACGTCAGCATGCCGGGCAGCAACGCCTTGGTTTTGGGGCAAAAATCTATGGTGGAGTAAGCCACAAATCGTAGAGTTTTGCCACCAAAACAGAACGTCACGGCCTGACATCTCCAATGTGCTCACGTCACTTCTGGGTGACATGGGCACGTCACATTTATTTCTGGCTTCCTGGAGGTAAGGGTGGATCGTTTGGGAGGGGGAGAGGAGTTCCCGAAAGCGGAGGACCCCCACCCAGCCCAGGGGACCTGGCAGCCCTGCTGCTACATACTGCACATCTGTGATTGCATTTCTGTGTGTTTGCTCCATTTTCACTGGGCAGAACTGAGATCTGACAGGAGGAGCCTCCCTAGAGCAGGGTCACAGCGGACGGTGATGGTCTGTTTGGCAGTGCAGACGCGGCTGGGCTGGAGAGAGCTGCAGAAGTCGGCTTATCTGAATGACTGGCAACTTTTACCAGCAGAGGACACACCTAGACTGAACTAGTATAAGAAGTGTCTCTTAAAGGGCCCACGCTTTACTTGGAGTCTGTGGAGTGGTTAAGTGTGGAGTTAGAGTTTGGTGTAGTGGTTAGTGGTTGAGTGCGCGGACTCTAATCTGGGAGAACCGGGTTTGATTCCCCACTCCTCCACTTGTACCTGGCTGGATGACCTTGGGCTAGGGTTGCCAAGTCGTTTTTCTTCTGTGGCGGGGGCTCCCGGACGGCGTCTTCCCCTCAAATGGCTGTGGCCTCGCCCCCAGCGTGCCCAGCGTCATCACGTCACCTCCGGCTGACGTGCACGCTGGGGTGGGGTTTCCCCTGGGGCCAGATTCCGCGGCGGCGGAAATCGGGCCTCCAAAGTGGGGGGAAATCTGCCCCCCGGGGGGACTTGGCAGCCCTACCTTGGGCAAGCCATAGTTCTGATAAGAGCTATTCTTGAAAAAGAGCCATTTCTGTCAGAGTTCTCTCAGCCCCACCTACCTCACAGGGTATCTGTTGTGGGGAGGGGAAGGGAAAGGAGTTTATAAGCCGCTCTGAGACTCCTTTGGGTAGTGAAGGGCGGTGTATAAATCCAATCTCCCCTTCTCCTTCTCCTTCTCCTTCTCCTTCCTCCTCCTCTTCTGGGTCCTCTTCTGGTGTCTCTGGTGCATGGGGCTTCCAGCTGTGACCTTGGAGGAAGCGGGATGGGAGAACAGATTTTTAGGGTACCCAGGAAGAGAGATTTGAGAGGTTGGGTTTCTGGCTCTAGCTGGGTCCCCCCTGGGTCCCACCCCCAACCGTTCCTCCCTGGATGTAGTTATTAGCTCTGCTAGGGTACTGCATCAGAGTCTGGATTGGACATCTCATCAGATAATGTGTCTGGCTTGTTGAGTGGGGACATGACAGTTATTGATGTGTACAAAAGTTCAGTAGCTCTCTTTTGTACACAGCAAAACTGTCTTCCTTTACGTTGTCAAATTGACAGCTGGCAAAAAAGATTCGTATGGTCTTCAGCGTTTGACATCAGGATATTCCCGCTTCCTCTCCAGGCCATTCCTGTGTGTGGAGCCAACATCTAGAATCTGCATGGAGACAGTCCTAGTTTGTGAATTTAGAGAGATGGGCTTTGCAGGTATAAATGGGTTTAGCCAATGATGCAGTGGGTGTGTTGGTGGAGTATAAATGATACAGTGGGGGGAGTATGAATAGGTTTAGCCAATGATACAGTGGATGGGGGGGGAGAGAAAGAAGGCTTATAGTGATAGTGATGTGCCCCCCCCTTTCTATACTTCCAACATAGAATGCCAACTTGCAGGGGCTGCCAACGATCCTTTGACTGAAGGATCCATTAATTAAGAACCCCCTAATTAGGTGTTTAAATGATAAACCATAATAGCTCCAGTGCAGCTGTTATAAACTACCAAGTAAATTATACCCAGCTGAAAGAGCCCGTAATTAGGTATTTATATAACAGACTTAAAGGACTTTGAGAGAGAACAGATTTTCTAATGTCTACTCTTTTCAAAAGCAACATGGCACTAACAGAGCAATGACAATTCAAGTTAATGCAGAAAACCTATAATTTTTTTTTTTTTTTTGCAGGGTTTGGTCATCCTCACAGTTCTAGTTGGATGAAACTGTAAATCCGGCCATTTGCCATGTCAGTGAGTGGAAAGAAAGTAGATCATCAAGTGGTTTATTCCTGCAAGGAAGTACTGACAGACAAGCTTTAATGTTTCTAGCCATTGGCCCCAACAGTTGAAGAGCTGTGGGATCTCTAGTAAGATTTCCCTCAATTCTGCAACAGAGATCTACTCACTCATTTATTCAAACACTTCTACCGGCCTTTGCCTCTGCGAACTCAAGGCAGCCAAGAATGCGGCAGCAAGGCCGAGAGGACACAAAACAGACCAGTCCAATTAACCGAACTAAAACACAGATTAAAAATGCACAAATTACAAATTAGAACGCACTCCGAATTTAAGAACAAGCAGAATTAAAAAGCATCGTTAGTATGCTGTTGATGTCACTGCCCCCCCGGATATATACCATCTTTGGGGGGGGGGACTAGGGCCCAGGAGGCCAGGTAGAAACATCTGGTAACATCTAAAATACTACCAATGCCTACTGGAAATGTTTGGGCTGTGCTAGGGCGGGGGTCGCTCTCTCTGAGACTGAGATTCTGAGATTCCGATGAATTTAATTTTTGAGCACTTTAATGTTTTAAATGGGTTTTAAATTGTACGTGATGTTTTAATTGTACTATGCTATTGATGTTTTATTAGCAAGTCTTTTCTTGCCTTGTAAGCCGCCCTGAGCCCCACGGGGAAGGGCGGGGTATAAATTTAATAATAAATAAATAAATAAAATAAATAAATGTGCATCTGGATGTGCCCCCTCTTTGCAATGCCCCTTCAAGCCCCACTGAACGGGCTGGAGATGGTTTTGAAGGCAAATATGGATTCTTGGCCACATCCAGGCCAGGGACCACCGGTACTTATACAAGCTGGCTGCGGCTGCTGCTGGATTGGTGCCTGGAGGCTGGATCCAGACTGAGGCCTTTTCTGCACTCTCCTTTTAATCCATATTCACCACGGTGTGTCCTCCAAGCAATTCTGCACTAAAATTGAATTCGACCTTCTTTTCATTCCAGGCTTCCCCCCAAATCTGCATTACATTCCCTCCCTTCAGTGGTCAGCCCGGTTTCAGCCCGCTGCTGCCACGGGTTATTTGGATACTGTTTTGCCATGGTCTTAAATTGCCTCGACTCAAACACTGAGAAAATCTGAAGTGGAAGGCAAATGCGGAAAGGACCTGAATGTTCTATCCAAGGAAGGGAACTTCCCTGCCTTTCCCCTCCCACTGCAGCCCACTGATCCCCATGAAATGCTGCTCCTGGGAGAGGGGGAGATCTTTCACATCACCTCACTCCAGTTTGGTGTAGTGGTTAAGTGCGCGGACTCTAATCTGGGAGAACCGGGTTTGATTCCCCACTCCTCCACTTGCACCTGCTGATGTGACCTTGGGTCAGTCACAAGCTCTGGCACAGCTGTCCTTGAAAAAGAGCAGTTTCTGTCAGAGCTCTCTCAGCCCCACCTACCTCACAGGGTGTCTGTTGTGGGGAGGGGAAGGGAAAGGAGTTTGTAAGCCGCTCTGAGACTCCAAGTGAAGGGCGGGGTATAAATCCAATATCTTCTTCTTCTTCTAATTGATGCAGCAGCCAAATCGCTCGCTCACAACCAGTGTTCCCTCTAAGCTGTGGAGTCTTGTGAGCAATGTTCCCTACAAGCTGTGAAGTCCTGTGAGCAAAAATTCTACTTTGTGAGCTACTGGCAATAAAGTTGTGAGCCTTCTTCTTCTTCTTCTTCTTCTTCTTCTTCTTCTTCTTCTTCTTCTTCTACGTCTGCATACTTTTCAACCTATTACCTGATCCTGTTAAAATGGAGATGCCACACACTGAACCCGGGACCTTCAGCATGCAAAGCAGATGTTCTACCACCACCGAGACACAGCCCCTCCCCAAAATGAATACGTGAAGTCGCCTTGTACGAAGTCAGAGCCTTAAGTCTGCTATGGAACAAAGTCTGAGTCCAGTGGCAGATTAGTCCGCTGTGGTCAGTACTGTCTCTGGCAGCAGCTTTCCAGGGTCTCAGGCAGAGGTTCTTCCTCCTTGCTGACTACCTCATCCTTTTAACGGGAGACAGTGAAGATTGAATCTGGAACCTTCTGCCAAGCAGATGCTCTGTCACTGAGCCATGGCCCCTTCTTAGTCACAAGTATACAGGGGCTCAGCCATTGTATGTCCCCAGTTTTACAGTCAAAACAGTCCAGGAAAGCATTATTCTATGAGAGCCTCAGCAGACATTTTGGGGGCACACGGCCGTCACGGACTTGTGTCTCCCCTCCTGCAGCCCCAGAATCTTCAAATACTGTAGTGAAATAAATCTGTGATGTGATATCCTCACCCCGAGTGCTTCTGTACCCCCATAAGCAGCAGTCAAAGAATTGCAGAGGGGGGAGGGACGCGTGATGTGATGGAGCTTCTTTTTTTCTCACTAGACATTAGCAGAGAGACAGGCTGCACTGGAAACCCCATGGTGGCCTTCATAGTGGTTAGACCGTAAGCCTTTTGTGAGAGCCAGCTTTGCCATCCAGCAACCGGGGCGGCGGGGTGAGGGGTGGGGGGGAGAAGCATCCAGTTCACTACCAGTGTCGTGAGCCAGATTCAGGCAGCCCGTGTCTAAGCACTCCAGTAACCAGATTATAGCCAAGGAATAAAAGGCAATACCCCTACTGTGCCTGAAAACCCAATTTGCCATCAAAAATCCTCTGATGATTTTACATTTCCAGTTCAATGTGCTTTCTGCTGCATTTTAGAACTATACTGAGTCTAAAACTGAGCCCTTCTTGGCTCAGATTCCTATGCAGGCGTTCCTTTCCCTCGAAACAGCCGCCTCTTCCTCCGAGAGGCTTTAATTGGCATGCAGATTGCCCTCTTGCACCAGGGAGCGGCCTCTTGTCACTGTGGCTCAAGGTACTTGGGCATTGAGGGTGGGGCAGCGCACTCCTCGGTGGGGGGGCTTTCAACCTTTGTGGGAAATAATGATGTATGAGACAGGGATCCCTTTGGAGCCTGAAGAGTACATGACAGGTAGAATAATATGGGGGACAAACACTGTCATTCCAATTGAGACAGATGTTCTCATCTCCTCTCCTCGGGATTGTTAGCAGCCCAAGCTGAGATGAGCTTTCTGACGAAGGGCGTCGTTTGGTGGCAAGTAATGTATGAATGGACATGCTGTCCCTCAGTGGTAGCTTTCCATCCAAAGGACAAGTGGTTGACAGGAGCCAAGGCACCCTTTGTGGCCATCTTAATGGTCGAATCTGAAAATGGCCTCTGGCTTTGAGATGCACACCCGTCGAGAACAGCCACCTTATATCAGTCTACATTTTCTTGCCTCCAGTGGCTAGCTGGGAAGGGTGTGGGGACTCCCCCTGTTGCACAGGGGAGTCAGTTCAGTATTAGTTTCCATTCCATTTTCCCTTTTGAGAAAAGATGGCTGATTTCGCACAGCTCTGTGTGGGATGGTGAAGAACTGGAACGGAAGAAAGGTGATGACTGCATCGACAGCTGTGGAATCCTACTAATTAACACATTGCAAAGACCCATCTTAGAGCAGGGGGGGTTGTGACTCAGTGGCACAGTGCCTGCCATGCATGCAGAAGATACTGGGTTTAACCCCTAGTGTCTCCACCCCAAAGAATCGGGTGGGGTGGGTGTGATGTGAAAGATGTCTGCCTGAGACTCCAGATAGATTAGACAGTATGGACCTGGCTAGACTGAGAGCCTGACTCAGCGCAAGGCAGCTGCATGTGTGTAGAGCCAACAGTCGTGATAGTCTGACCCACAATCAAACAGTCATAAGACTTATAAAGAATAACGTTGTTATGTAATCCGGAGACGACGTTGATTATGTACCTTGGTTCAAGGATTTTCTATTGAGTTGTATATCATGTTGTAGTGCTTTAGATTGCAATACATAAACAGCATTCTTTATAAGTCTTATGACTGTTTGATTGCGGGTCAGACTATCACGACTGTTGGCTTTATACTTGTCTAACTGATCGGGTCGTGTGTGTCCAGATTTTTTTGTAGCTGTATGTGTGTGACATGTGTGCATATTCTGATATTTATACTGCCTAACCTTCAGTATATCTTACTTTCAACACTGGTTTCAATGGGGGTAGTGGTACCAACGGGATACACAGGAGCAGAGCCTCTGAGCGGGGGGGCCCAGCAGGGCCATTTGGCCCGGGCCTCACATTCTCGGGGCCCCTCAAATTTACACTTTTGATGTTAAATCATGTTAAATAAAAACGGGAACATTTATTACAAAGTCTTATGATATTCTTTTTCTTATTGTATTAAATGTAACCATTTAAAATACAACTCAACTGATTTTTTATCGTTTTTGCACTACTTCCTTTTTTTAATTTACTGGGGGGGGGGAGGCTAAAAAATGGAAGTGGCCTGGGCCTCTCTTGACCTCTGTGAGGGCCTGCACAGGAGTATCCAGGGTTGCCAGCTCTGGGTTGGGAAATACCTGGAGATTTGGTGGGAGGAGCCTTCGGAGGGCGGGGTTTGAGGAGGGGAGGGGCCTCAGCAGGGTATAATGTCACAGAGGCTGCCCTCCAAAGCTGCCATATTCTCCAGTGGAACTGACCTCCATAGCCTTGAGATGAGATGTAATTCTGGGAGACCTCCTGCCACCACCTGGAGGCTGACTACCCTGGAAGGATCAAACATACATTTTAAAACACGCTTGTGTTAAAAAGTAGATTTCAGGTTCAGGACACTGTGTGAGGGATGGAACCAGGCCTCTAGAACCTCTGGACCCCTGAAACACAGCCCAACAACCATATAAGGTATCTCACCAGGAAGTCAACAAAACAGCCAGGGTTGCCTGGGGACTGCGAGAACAGGAGGTCTGGCCACAGTCCCTGCCTAGTAGGATGTGTTTGACTTGGTGGATCACAAAATTGGTCAGGCCTGTGATAGTACATTGCTGTTGATATGACCTTGGGGATCTTGTATTCCATGAAGGTTAAACTGGAAAGGCAGTTTATTACATGAACATCAGATAGGCTTCTCAAGTCCCCCCGGGGTGTGGGGAAAACCATGCCCCAGAGACCCGTTCCCCACCGGCGGTGGATCAGGCCCCGGGGGGAACCCCACCCTGGCGTGCGTGTCACCAGGAAGTGACCTTATGACGCCGGGCACGCTGGTCATCCGAGGGAAAACTCTATCCGGGGACCGGGAGTCCCCCGGTAAGTAGATTTTTCGACTTGGCAACCCTAACACCAGATTTACTTTGTGTACATCAGTGGAAACCAGAGCCCGTTCCTCCTCCATCCCCTGTACCTGGTCACCCCTCTGCTCCTCCATCTCCAATAGCAGCACGTGTGGCGGGAGGGCCTTCAGGTTGGCACATGAAGTCTCTGTCCTCCTTCGCTGGTTGGGAGACCATTGCACCTTGTCTTTCTTACCTTTGGTTCCCCAGTACCTTATCTCAGAGACAGACAATAGATTTCTGAGAACGACGAAGAGGATAAATTACAGGCACGGTATGTGGTCACCATGCACATGGTATGTGCCAAAAAAATGACAGTGCTTCAAATTTTTGCACACCCCCTGGACCCCAGATGACAAGGGGGGGAAAGAAAGGTGTGTGTGTGTGTTAAGTCGCTTGCTTAACAAAGAAGTCGGAGAGTGATTCAGCAAGAACACAGCTTTATTCTTCAACTCGAACACAACTCCAACACGGATCAACATCTGATAGCCAGAACAAAACAGTTCAGCGTTTACATTGCAGTTGTCCTGTTTTTAAACTCTCCCGGCTAATGTAGCCACACCCACTGTACAAATACCAACCAACACGGTTGTTCATATAAGGACCAATCACGGACGTTCCCGCTCAGGGAGCTTGCTGTAAAGTGACTGGCTAGGTGCTTCCTGGGCTAGCAATGCGATTGGATCGATTTGGATCCTAGCCCAGGACGAAGCTCAACATGGCAAGTCAATGAGATGTTTCACATACATCATGCATTCCATGACAGCTATTGAATACATTACAGTGTGTATGTACATCGAGGGCAACAATGAGGCCTCTACCTCCCACTATCAGCCTTTCAACTCCCACCTTAGGGTAAGAGGCTGGACCTCTATCGTTCAGGTGAATGCTGATGAATCTCTCTCTGAGCCCTGGAGCTGGATCTCAATCTGGTTTCCCTTCTCCTTTATCTTGCTCAACAGCTAAATGTCAACGGGTGAATGCGGATGACCACGAGGGCCAGGGATAAGAAAACTGTACTACTGAGGAAAAGGAGAACAAAGCCTGAGCGTTAACTCCTTCTTAAGGGTCGTATATTTTAATCATAACAACCAAAGGTCTAAACTTCCCTTTCCCCCCCCCCCTTAGTGAGGAAACACACAAGGCTTTGAATTGTGGTTTCAACTACAACTCGCTGAATGAGCTGTGTTGAAAAAGCCCTACAGTGCTTTCATTGTCTCCTGCCTCTATAGCCAAAGCTTTGGGAACAGATTGGTATAAAGAAAGACCAGCAGCGCTTATGGATTAGGCAGATTGTTAATGGGGAAAGAAAACACTTACTGAAGCAGCTATTAAAACCAAGGCAAAGCAGCAAATTGGAGTTTTTACCATCAGGGCTCTTTTTGTAGAAAAAGCCCAGCAGGAACTCATTAGCATAATAGGCCACACCCAACACCAGAAACTCATCAGCATATTGGGCCACACCCCCGACAGCACAGCTCATTAGCACATTAGGACGCACCCCTATGTTACCAGAAGTGTAGTCATCCAGCCACACCCACCTTTTGCTTCTTATTCTGTTTACCTTGTTTGTTGTCAAAACCCAGGGCTTTTTTTGGAGCAGGAACTCCTTTGCATGTTAGGCCACACACCCCTAATGTAGCCAATCCTAATGCGTTTCTGCTGTTGGGTGTGGCCTATTATGCTAATGAGTTCCTGCTGGGC
>NW_015167574.1:139970-160670 GCF_001447785.1 Gekko japonicus | reverse complement strand
CGGAACTCCGTTCCTGTGCGTTCCTGCCCAAAAATAGCCCTGGATGTTTCCCATCTTGCCGTTCTATGTCTTCTCATAACTGCATTCATGAACGCATGTCCATCATTTGATGTCTGCTCGATCATTCAGTGCAGGACTGTTTGATAAAGCAACACTGAAGTTTCCGATCACCTCAAGCAGGGCGTGTCTCAAGCTGGCTCGCATATTAACCTGCAGTGTCACTAAGTGCTGGGCACCATGCAATGAGACATCACCTGTGGGGCATGAACGTGCGAACTGACACTGCGTGTGCCTTTGGTTTCTCTTTTAACCCCATCTCTTTTTGGCTGGCAGAGCTCCTGTGCCTTTTAGCAGCAAGATACTCTGTACCATGCAGATCCCCCAGTGCTGTGCCTCTGTTCTAGGGTCAATTTTCATTTAAAAATTAACCCACCGTTCTCCCTATTAGGGCCCAAAGCAGCTTATCAAAGATGAAGACTGCTGTCCTCAGAATACTGTGTTGGGAGTAAGCCCTAATGAACAAAATGGGGTTTGTTTCTGAGTAGACCGTGGGGTAGAGGCGGGTCACCTCAAGCAGGGCGTGTCTCAAGCTGGTTCGCATATTAACCTGCAGTGTCACCAAGTGCTGGGCACCATGCAATATCACCTGTGGGGCACGAACGTGCGAACTGACACTGCGTGTGCCTTCGGTTTCTCCTTTAACCCCATCTCTTTTTTGGCTGGCAGAGTTCCTGTGCCTTTTAGCAGCAAGACACTCTGTACCATGCAGATCCCCCAGTGCTGTGTCTCTGTTCTAGGGTCAATTTTCATTTACAAATTAACCCACCGTTCTCTCTATTAGAGCCCAAAGCAGCTTATCAAAGATGAAGGCTGTTGTCCTCAGAATACTATGCTGGGAGTAAGCCTTAATGAACAAAACGGGGCTTGCTTCTGAGTAGACCGTGGGGTAGAGGCGGGGGTCCCCTGCTGCCAGGCCCTGCCTCCAGCCACTGATCAGCTGGCCAGTAGGGGGACTTACCTGGAGAAAAAGAAACGCCCAGGCCTCATTGCCGACATCACACAGGAATTGACATCATCACACCAGTGACGTCCAGGCAATGCTCTGGTATTTGGGCAAAAACTCGATGGTAGAAGCCAGTTTTATCATAGAGTTTTTGCCCGTATACCAGAGCGTTGCCTGGGTATCACGGTGTGATGACATCACTTCCTGTGCAATGCCAGCAATGAGGCATGGGCCTTTCTCTTTCTTTAGGGAAGTCCCGCCCCCATCCCTTGCTGGTCGCCAGGAGGGACCTGGAAACCAAAGTAGACCTGCTTGCGCTCAATAAGTGATAAAACCACCAACAGCAGAGCATGTAATGGTGCCCTGTGCTAATTAAAAGATGGTCTTTCGAATCAGCCCACAGACACAAATGAGGCCCCTTCAAAGGCCATTTGAAACAGGTCAGTACTACGCTTCTAGCAAATGTATGAATGTGATGAGTAGGCTTGCCAGCTTTGAGTTGGGAAATACCTGGAGATTTTGGGAATGGAGTCTGGGATAGAGAGTCCACCCTCCAAAACAGTCGTTTTCCCCAGGAGAACTGATCTTGGCCATCTGGAGATCAAGGGTAATCGTGGGAGATCTCCAGGTGCCATCTGGAGGTTGGCAGTCCTATGGAGTTCGCGCTTTCCATCCTGACTCTTGCACAACAGTCTATCATATAAGGACAGCTATCGAAAGAAGTCTGTGCTGTGACACCACAGTCCTTTCTGATGGGAATGAACCCTCCTGGGAGTCAGGATGGAAGACCCTAATGGGCACATGGTCTCATGTGAGGGGAAGTGGTCTTGAGCATCTACATTAAATAGCAGCTTCCAATCATCAGAAGAACCCATTTTGTCCTTTTATGAAAAGCAGACCTATCTATTGACTGAAGATGATTGTTATGTGTGCGGCGTCCCTGAAGAAGTCAGTAAGTCACCTAAAATAGTTATTTCAGGAGGCCATGTATGGCAGTATTCTTTACAAGGGCATTTGAAGAAGACTACATCTAGCATCATTTGGCTGCATTATTGGAAGGTTGAATTATTATTGATAGGCTGGAAAGTATTCTGCAATACTTGATATTTTTGTGGACAATTTGTCGTATGTTACGACTGGATTTTAGTGCTTTGTTTTTAGATTTTCTTTTTTCTTTTTTTAAACAATTTTTATTTAGGATATCATAACTCAAAATCAACATTTATAATACATTTTTATCCTACCCTCCTCCCTTTCCGCCCCCCCCTGCATGGCTTCCCACAGTGATAAATCCAATCTCTTCTTCTTCTTCTTCTACCTCACAGGGTGTCTGTTGTGGGGAGGGGAAGGGAAAGGAGTTTGTAAGCCGCTCTGAGACTCCAAGTGAAGGGCGGGGTATAAATCCAATCTCTTCTTCTTCTTCTGCATCGTTTGGCTCCATTATTGGAAGGTTGAATTATTATTGATATGCTGGAAAGTATTCTGCAATACTTGATATTTTGTGGACAATTTGTTGTATGTTATGACTGCAGTTTAGTGCTTTATTTTTAGATTTTCTTCAGCGTACCTTTTAAGCCAGCCAATGGGTAGGGATGGGCACGATCTGGGGAAATGCAATTTGGTTCAGTTCATGGCTTGCCCGGCTCACAAACCACAGACTGCCATGAACTTTTGAGTGCTAAACAAACTGGTTCAGTTCGTGATGTGGTAGAATGCCCCCCAGCATGCTAGAGACACCGAACTTGCAGGTGATCTCTGGCTGACTCTCCTTTACCTGCTATGGAGGGGACACGCAGGGGGGCAGCAGAAGGCCTGGATCTTACTCTGTGAAGTCCAGAGAGGAGTAGCCCAGCAGGGGGAGGTTGACCTCGAGGAAAGCTACCTTGGCCAGGTCCAGGCAAGAGCAGTGGGGGCTGAGAATGTCTCCCAGGTGGGAGAACACCCGCTCACTCTGGATGCTGGTGGGAGGTCGGGGGAGGAGACTCATGGCCATGCAAGAGAGGTCGGGCCAGATGGCAGCCTTGCGTGACCAGGACTCCAGGGGATCGGTGGAGGCAGGCTCAGGCGACTTGGCAAGGTACTCCCTCACCATCAACCCTGCCGAATCCTCCGCCATTGCACGCCTGGCATGGCATCCCCGCCACTGCTGACCTCCCAGCTCACCACTGACAACCAGTAGCAGGGCTTCTTTGAGGCAGAGGTGTTGGGTTGCAGCTCCTCCTCCTCTTCCTCCTCCTCCCCAAGCCTCTGCCACCCACTATTCTCTCTGGCTACGTATGTTTGCCTGTGCGCATCTCTTCGGACATGGGTGCGGCACACCTGGCACTCTGCCACACAGGAGGCATTAGGGAGGGTGCAGAAATGTTTCCAAACTGTGGGCTGGAAATGGGGCCCCAGGACTGAAGAAGGTAGGAGGCACAGCTGATTTCTGGTGCTGGCACTGAGCTGGGAGGGGCGACAGAGGGGGGAGCAGCAACAGGGAGTTGTAATATGGAAAAGGAGAATGTTTCCTTTTCTGGCACTGAGCTGGGAGGGGCGACAGAGGGGCGTACTTGAGGTGGGAGCAGCAACAGGGAGCTGTGATATGGAAGAGGAGGATGTTTGCACCCCCTCTGAATCACTACTGTCAGAGTCCTCCTCTTCAAAGAGTGTTAGCAACTGCTGGTTGCTTCTGTGGAGACCCCCCCGGAAGAGATCCGAGAAAGGAGGCTCTGAGACCCCTGGTGATTCCATGCTAGGAACAGGTTCCAGTGGGCTGGCAGGATGGGTTTGGTGCCCAGGGATGGGGGGCTGTGGTATGAGTCATGGTGGAGGACTTCTTCCTCCCATGATGAGCACACTTTGCAACCACTTTTGCCATCATGGCACAGAGGTGTTCACAACCAGGAGGGTATAAATGTGGGTCCTCGGCCAAGACACCTAGTAGCCAAGCCCTTCTGCTCGGCGTGAGCAGAGAGACGAGGTGGCTCAATGTCCTGTGTCAACTGACACCCAAACCCCAATCAGGAGGGTACGGGACCTCGGATGAGGCACCCAGTAGCTAAGCCCCTCTGCTCAGTGTAAGCAGAGAGATGGGGTGGCTCAGAGTCCTGAGTCCACCTAATACCCAAACCCCAGCAGGGGAGAGGAGTTCACAATAAAAAAAGAACGTGCTCTGCTTGCAGTAAGTTCCCTGCCTCTCTGTCTAACTGCCAACAGCCAACAGAGAGTATGTGGAGCTGAGCTGGGGGTATATATAGCATTTTGATCCCATCAAGCAGAATGGGAACTCTGTTATTAGCAGCCAGCAGTGCCTGTTAAGCTTTAGAGGGCCCCTATTGGTGTTCCGAGGCTGGAGAAGTCCGCTCCCTGTTGCTTTGAAGTTTTGTAAACAGTTTAATTGAGTTGAGATAGTCTGTCTGGAAATGTATCCAGTCATGAACCACTACGGACTGCTGCGAACAGCATCAAAGTTCATAAAATGTTCATGCCAGTTGCCCTTCCACGAACATCGCTGTCAGAATCCACAGCTAACAATGAAGTACACGCATTCAGGAACGGTTATACTGTTATTGCAAAGCTATAGATGCAGTAACACAGGCACTGTTAGGAATGGCCACAGCCACTAGAGCATAATAGGATATAGGGTATTCGTATGCACCCCCCCCCATGGCATTGGCCAATTAGGGACCCTCCCATGCGCGGGATAAGTCAGGCAACCGTTAGGTGGCTAAAGCTGAGAACCAGGAGTCTCTCACGGTACATAGGAGCCCTCCAGACAACACAACCTCCTCCTGCACATCTGTAGAGATAAGCGTTTCAGCAAAGGCATAGCAGCAGGGATAGGAATGCAATAACAATTGACAAGACACAAAATGAACTCCCCAACCCCATGGCAGCATAGCTGACATACTGCCCTCTCAAAAATCAGCTTCTCCTGGCCATTCCGGGAGGTCTCCCGGTCATTCCGGGAGATCTCCTGGTTTGTCCGGGAACTCCTGATAGAACTGCTGCAACAGTTCAGGGGCCCGAATATCCCCTACTTCCACCCATTCGAGGTGCTGGGGTCCGAAATCCACCCATTCCACCAAATACAGCAATTTTCCCCGTTTCATCTTAGAGTCCAGAATCCTTGATATTTCGTAATGCTCCTCACCCTCAATCATTATAGGAGGGGGCACTGGTTTCACTGGACGCCAGGGACAGGAACACGTATCTCTCTTCAGGAGGCGAACCATGATCCGGTCAAAATTCATGACAAACTTTAGTTCGTGATCTGGTTTATGCCCATCCCTACCCATGGGTTGGTAATCTTAGGTGGGCTGCAGAGTCCCATCTGGTGAATTGTTCTGAGTCCCTGTTGAGCAGCCTTTTTCTTTTTTTGCTCTTTTCTGGAATGCCCGTGCTGCTAGTGTGCCAAACCTCCTACCTCTATTTGCTTGCATACTCATAGGACCAACAAGAAGGGAAGGGAAGGTCACTTAGTGATAGAGGATTCCTTCCATGTTTCTCACCATCATCTTGTTCCTCATTATGGAACACCTCATGGTACTTGGTGTGTTTTTTCCTATCACAGATTTCCCCCCCCCTATTCTTCATATCCCTGGACTTAGACACCCAGACAGGTCATAACTTCCTCCTGGCACATGATTCTGATGCCACATGACTTCCTGTCCTTTGCTCGTAGCTTAGTGGGTCCCCTGCTCAATGGGTCTGGAACAGATGAATAACGTTGTTTATTAATTAAATTTCTTTAACCACCTTGAGCTCCCTTTGGGGGCAAAAGGTGGAATGTAACTATTTGAATAAATAAGCTACTGTGATCTATATTTATAATTATGAACAAGAAGATTAACACAGAAAAGGCAAAAGGCAGAAAAAGAAGAAGATATTAGGTGGGGGGTATAGTGCCCACATTCTAGCTCTGAAATGTGGGAAATGCAGTCTCTTAAAGCCTGGCCATCTACCTCTAATACAGTAGAATGTAACTCATCCCAACTGACTTCAACAGAAATATAGCATTCCTGTAAACCTTTGCTTTTTTAAAAAATGTGGTTCGCCATTTTATTTTTTTACTATGCTCCCTGCCCTCTCTGGTTTTCAGCAATGGTGATTTACAGTTAGGGTTTCCAGACCACCCTGGTGGTAGTGGGGGTCCCCCTCTGAGAACCACTTTCGTGTAGTGGTTAAGTGCGCAGACTCTAATCTGGGAGAACCGGGTTTGATTCCCCACTCTTCCACTTGCAGCTGCTGACTGACCTTGGGCAAGCCATAGTTCTGTCAGAGCTGTTCTCTCAAGAACAGTTCTCTCAGAGCTCTCTCAGCCCCACCTACCTCACAGGGTGTTTGTTGTGGGGAGGGGAAGGGAAAGGAGTTTGTAGGCTGCTCTAAGACTCCGAGTGAAGGGTGGGGTATCAATCCAATCTCTTCTCTGCCAGGCCCTGGCCATGTTGCTGGCATCACACAGGAAATGACATCATCATGTCAACAACTTCTTGGCAATGCTCTGGTACTTGGGCAAAAACTCTATGATAGAAGCCGATTTTACCATAGAGCTTTTGCCCAAATACCAGAGTGTCACCCGGAAGTTCCTGGAACGATGATGCCACTTCTTGTGCAATGCCAGCAACATGACCTGACAACCCTTTTTACAGTGCAATCGTTACTTCGGTCTAAGCGGATTGAAATCAATGTACTTTAGACTGGAATAATTCTGTTAGGATTGCACCGCATATGTACTCATTCTGATGAGATCTGCATAGCATGTGAATCACTTGCTGGATCAGGAACTGTGGGTGTAAATCAGCCAGGCATCTCTGAATCCAAGTGTTCACATTACTTTACTTTCAGTGGGCTGCACGTCTGAATGCAAAATCCTCATCCTATTAATGTTGCAGGAAGGAAATTTTTATCGATGACTAGAAATTCAGCAAGGTGCCATTTTCTTTTCTCCTCACTGGGACTTGATATTCAAAAATGTGTTGCAAACATTAGGCTGCTCTTAGAATGCTATAACTCCTTTTCCTTCTAGCTCAAACTATAGTGAAGGACCTTAATAAAACTGTTCTGTTTAGCAAAAAGTCTTCAATATGTCATGATTGAGCAAACATGTTTAAGAAACTATTAATTCCCTATCTCTGTCTGTTAACTGTATGAAGCTGTTTTCATTTTTTTAAAAAAATCACTGTTGCCTCTGTTATTTTCTAAACAAAGATGTCCTGGTAAAGGTTTCAGTTTCTATATATGAAACTAAATAGATCTGGGTCTCAAAATTCAGAGCATATCATCCAGAAACAAGAAAGTTGTACCAATCCAAAATATGCTGGTCCATCTGTCCTCTTGAGGATCCTCGGAGATGTTCCTCTTGATACATGGTCTGCATGTCACATATGTCAAAAAGTAAACCTCTCTATCTTTTAAGGTAAAAACACACAGAACTAGAGTGCTTATCAGTACTGGACACAGAGCAAGGTATAATTACCAAGGGGTAGCCGTGTTAATCTGATGCAGCAGAATTAAACAAGTGGCACCTTAAAGTGTAACCACATTTATTCCAGCACAAGCTTTTATGAGTCAGGGCTCTCTTCAACAAATGCAGATGGAGACATGGGCTACATTAGTCAGTGTGGTGGAATGGGCCTGCTTTGGGCCTACAGGCCCTGTTCCACCCTGTCCTCCAAAGTTTTGCCAGCACCTGGAGAGGCTTTTCTTTCTCGGTTAATCACTGCCACCACCTGACCTTTGTAAGGAATTGCCCACTGGGAGGGTCAGGACTCCCAGCTTCCCTTCCAAGTTCTGAGGCCTTGTCTCTGTGTTTCCTGCTGCCCAGGGTCTGGTCATCACGAGGACCGTTTACTACCTTATGTGCCTCTGGAGGAATAGCCACTTGCCAACTGACTGACTTCCCCTGGCACTCCTTTTAAAATAGTGTTTCCATGATGATGGAGGTCTATGTGATACAGAGAACCACTACCAGCACCAAAAGTTATGAAGCATTTATTAAAAAGAAAATGTTCACAAGCATACTTTTAGTACAGCACCAGATTGAGCAAGGGATTTTAAAAAATGGGTAAAATGCAATTCCTCTGTCCCTCTCTCTATACATGCCCTATCAGATGTTAAAATATATGACAGGTTCCTTAGCTTGGGAAGTTACAGATCTCTACAGAGTCACCATTACCTTGAAGCTTTCTCCAGCTTTCCAGGCCAGCACATGGTCAATGGCCACCTCCTTCAGACCTCAGCTAAGAGCTCCGTCTGCTCTGATGGACTCAGCACCAAAGAGAAAGAGACCTTCCTCCTTGCTCCCCTGAGTTCTATTACCTCTTTTTCTCCCCACCCACTGACCAGGCCCGGCCCGGTCAGAGACGTTTTTCTGGATGGCTCCAGGATTTTCCTTCCTGAAGTCTCTAGCATTTAACACCTCCAAATCTTGGTTCCCTGCTTCGGGGGGGGAGGGAGCTTGACCATCTCATTGTCTAGACCTATTAGCAGAGGTCCATCAGTGGCTATTAGCCACAAGGTATAGATAGGAACTCTCAGTCTGGGGCAAATGATGCACTGTATTCTTGGTGCTTGGGAGAGGCAATAGTGGGAGGGCTTCTAGTGCCCTCACCTCACTGGTGGACCTCCTGATGGCACCTGGTATTTTTGGCCACTGTGTGACAGAGTGTTGGACTGGATCCAACATTGGCTTTTATTATGTTCATATGTTCTTATTTGTATGAAGGTGGGCTGAGGTAAGTCTGGAAAGCAACTGAACGTACTTCCTCTTTTCCTGTTTGTTCTCTGCCCAGAGAGGGAATTAAAAAAAAACACCTTAGAGTGAAGGTTTGGCTCATTTCAAACCTCCAAAGAAAAAAATGCATTTCTTCACAGCCAGTGTTTGGAAACTGCTAAGACTTGCATCACTCGGGAAACACTGTGGAAGGCTCTCATGTTCTACTTTTAGTTCAAGCTGGCTGCCTCTTTCCCCCAGGAAGTGACACTAGGTCAACATGCAGTGACACGCAAGAGATTCTCTTTCCATTTTGAATGTAGCAGTTGCCTCTCCCAGCTTGAGGAGACCAGAGGTCTCATGCTGGGCAGAGCCCTAGTTGGGTTCTTCTGGGAGAGAAGGGCTGAATCCTTCCCTGCCAGGCATGCTTGGGAGACAGAGTTACATCATAGTGGTAGATTCTGCACCTAGGCGAGGAGGGGCTGCCCCCCACCCCACAGATGGAACCTGGCTATCAGGAACGCATGCTATTGCTGGAGGATTCTGTGTGTCGGGATGCAGCTAAAGATATTGGAGATATTGTTGTTTTGATGTTAAGGTAACCTCACACACAGACTAGATAGGGTTGCCAGGTCACAACCTGGAAATCTGTGCTGTAAGCCTCTAGATATAGCAGAAAATGAGGTAGCCATGGAATCGACGAGAGCTGCCAACCTCCAAGTGAGGGATGGAGATCTCCCAGAATTACTATTGATCTCCGGGCTACAAAGACCATTTCCCCTGGAGGAAATGGTTGCTCTGGTGAGGGGACTCGACGGGATTATGCTCAGCTGAGGTCCCTCTCCAGACCCTGCCATCCCAAAAATCCTGGAATTTCCCATCCCAGAGTTGGCAACCCCTGTCAAACCCCATTATTCTCCTGGTCCTGTTGTCCCCCAGGTGTCTAGCTGGTAGGGCAGGGGGGCATAACAAAGCCAGAGGAGAACTGTGAAAGAGAAGCACAGCAGCCATTTTCCTTGGTACTGGAGAATTCATAAGGTAGAATTTAGGTATAGAATTTATAGGAAGTCTGGGTTGCAAGCTGGCAGTCCTAGCAAAGAACTAGTTTTGGCCTGAATGGGTTTATTTTAATTATAAAGACTTGTAGTAGTTAGAGTACAGAGCCAGGATTAGGGAAGTTGGACACCTTTTCTGATGTTCAGTTTTAGTGCTTCTACCATGCATAATAGGAGTCTGTGCTGCTACCCACAATTCTCTTATTATGTCCGGTTGCCAACTTGTGTGAATGGGAAAACGAGTATATTTTCTTTGTGTGTACAGCTTTGGAACATGCAAATAAAATGTGCAAAACAGTAATGTTCAAGAGGCCATTTTAATATGGAGGTTAGAACTACACTAGAATGGAACAGGCCAGGAGGATGGAGCAGGACCAGTGCCGGATTTACGCATAAGCTAAATAAGCTACAGTTTAGGGCCTCGCAATCTGCTGGAGCCTTATTTGTCATTTTAAAACCCTTTAATTATGTAATTATTTCTGTGATTTTGTAAACACATCCTTTATTATTTTTTAATAAAAATTAAAAGACAATATATCTTCAAATATTAAAAAGGAGTATATATTTTAAAATTTTCTGAGAGCAGCTGATGTAATTTAAAACAGTAGGGGGCCTCTGGGTTTCGTATAGCTTAGGGCCTCAGCAAGTCTAAATCCGGCCCTGAGCAGGACTGTAATCAACTGAAAATGAAAAAGGAGGAAATAAACTTAACCCAAACCAAATTAAATCAAGTACCTGGAGGTTAAGGAAATATAAATGTATAGGCTAGTAAGATTAAAAATTAATAAATATTAACAAATGTTCAAAAATACATGTATTGATTCCACAGTGGATTGACAACAGATATTGGCCCTCACAATAGCTTCAGTTATCATTAATGATGTACAGTGACATCCAAAAGTGTCAAATATCGACCCTGACCAGATGCGTTTTGGCCCAATTGGCCTTCCTCAGTGGTCAAAACTAAAGCTTTGCGACATGGCTCCTGACATAATTATATAACATTCATTTATAATAAACTGACCAAGATGATCCCATTGTATCGGTTTCACAACAGGCTTTTCTGCTAGTTAGAAATAAGTCAAAAAATATTTGCTAGAAAAAGTATATATGGTATGTTACTTACTGATAATTATTGTCCATGACCGAAAGCAAGGTCATATATTGATCAAAAGCATCATACTGGAGAATTCAGGGCCATGGTCAAATACTCTTACTGGAGGAGAAAGGAAAAATAGTGAGGAAATTAATCATTAGAAATAAGTCGAAAAATATTTGCTAGGAAAAGTATATATGGTCTGTTATTTACTGATAATTATTGTCTATGACCGAAGGCAAGGTCATATATTGATCAAGAGCATCATTCTGGAGAATTCAGGGCCATGGTCAAATACACTTTTAGCAATGATTCAATTTTATAAAGTTATTTTTATTAATTTTTTCCCCAGAAAACGAATAAGACATGGAAATATTAAATAGAAATAGATTTCATACCAATTGAAATTACCTTTCTCCCTTGGTCAGAAAACACAGTACAGCCAGGAGCCAATAGTGATGTGATAATACAAAGTATCCTTCCCCTTAGAATCAAAGAATTCCAGAGTTGGAAGGGGCCATACAGGACATCTAGTCCAACCCCCTGCTCAACGCAGGATCAGCCTAGAGCATCCCTGACAAGTGTCTGTCCAGCAGCTTCTTAACGACTGCCAGTGAGTCAGGGAGCTCACGACCTTTCTAGGCAGCTTATTCCGCTGCTGAACAACTCTTACTGTAAAAAAGTTTTTCCTAATATCCAGCCGGTATCTTCCCGCCCTTAATTTAAACCCATTATTGTGAGTCCTCTCCTCTACTGCCAACAGGAACAGATCCCTGACCTCCTCTAAGTGACAGTCCTTCAAATACCTGAAGAGAGCAATCATGTCCCCCCTCAATTTCCTCTTCTCCGGGCTAAACATTCCCAATTTCCTCAGCCTTTCCTCAAAGGGCTTGGTCTCCAGGCCCCAATCATTTTATATGCTAGGCATTGGGATGACGCAATCAGGATTTTAAAAAATTTATATGACACTCTAGGCATGTAACAATTCACAGAATGGAATATACAGCAATTCAGATGATGGGGTTTTCCACTGGAGGATCAGGAGGACCCCGGATCGCCAGTCCATGCCGGGTGGCTGCTGCAGCGGCTCCCACGCCCGGCGCTGCTGCTGGAGCTGCACTGAGCCATGCCGAGGAGAAGGAGGAAGAGGAGCCCTCCCGCGCCTCCCCCGCCCCCCATGGCGCCCTCTGCCTCCTCGCTGCCTTCCTTCCTCCCTCCCTCCCCTGCTTCCCTCCCTCGCTGCAGAGAGAGAGAGGGGGGGGGCAGGCAGGCAGAGACCCTATCCCGCCACATTTCTTTTCTCTCTCGCGGAGGGGGGGCTCAGCTACCGTGGGGCTGGAGGCAGCAACCCCCCAGTGCTTCCTGCCTCTGCTCGCTTGGCAGCCACCATGGCAGCCACCAATCACCAGGTTAGGGCGACAGGGGGGCTTTTGGCGGGGGGCACAGTTTGGCGCCCCTGAGGGCCGGTGCGCCCTAGGTGAGCACCTAGTTCGCCTAGCGGACGAGCCAGCCCTGCTTTCCCCCATCACTTGTCTTTGTTCTAGAACAAAACGGTGAATTAAAGCTGCTGTAAGAGACATCAGATGAGGGCAGGCAAGTAAACAATGTAGGCATCCTAAAGATAAATCCTGTGGTTCCTTCCTGCCATCATCTGTGGCTCAGTCAGGCCCCTCTAAATCCAGCAAAATCAATGGGCATACCTAACTGTGCGCACTGTTAGACTTCGCTGAAACTTTTCTGAAGTCATGGGAACATTAGTCATGGTGTGTGGAAACCCATGCACACATGTCCATATTCAGATCTTTAGGTTTCAGTTCCCAGTGCAATGATCATATAAGTCTGAGGTGCAGAATCAGCTGATACAGTTTCAGCCAAATGGACCTCTCCATGGTGGGAATTTTGATTTGAAAGTACAAACCCCATAAGGAGTATTCTCCAATGCCAAATGTCTTTGGTGTGAAAACACCATCACACACAAGAACAGAGGGTACTAAAATACCTGATGTTTTTGGGTGTATTTGGCTATAAACTCCAAGACAGGAGTCCCCAACCTTTGGGGGCCTGTAGGCATCATTGGAATTCTGACACAGGGTGTTGGGCACAACTGCAAAATGGCTGTCAGCCGAGGCAGAACCAACTACGAAATGTCAGGGAGTGAAACTGTATATAACTAGTAATTCAAAGTTTGAGTCCGGGGGGCACCTTTAAGACCAACAAAGTTTTATTCAAGGTATGAGCTTTCATGTGCACGCATACTTCCTTGAAATGGAAGTTAACATAGAGACAGAGGGTGAACAGCAAATTAGCAGATAACATAATGAAGACGTTTTAACAGATGCAAAGACCAAACTGGAATAACAAGCTAAATTTATATGGTCATAAGAGTAAAGGTAAAGGTTCCCTTGCTCGAAAGCCAGTCGAGTCCGACTCTAGGGTTGCGGTGCTCATCTCCGTTTCAAAGCTGAAGAGCCAGCGCTGTCCGAAGACGTTTCCGTGGTCATGTGGCCGGCATGACTAAACACCAAGGCGCACGGAACGCTGTTACCTTCCCACCGAAGTGGTACCTATTTATCTACTTGCAATTTCTTGCTTTCGAACTGCATATATGGTCATACCTTGAATAAAACTATGTTGATCTTAAAGGTGCCACTGGACTCAAACTTTATTCAAAACTGAATTATTCAAGAGGGCTTTTCTGCTCGGGCAGTAGAGTTGCACTGAATTATTCAAGAGGGCTTTTCTACTCGGGCAATAGAGTTGCATAGGGTTACCAACCCCCAGGTGGGGCCTGGATATCTCCTGGAATTACAAGTGCTCTTCAAATGACACAGATTAGTTCCCCTGGAGAAAATAGCTGCTTTGGAGAATGGACACTACAGCATTATACTTTGCTGAGGTCTCGCCGCAAACCCCACCCACACCAGGCTCCACCCCCAAATTTGCAGAAATGTCCCATTCTGGAGCTGGTACCCTACCCCACTGTATTAAATGTTTCAAAAAATTACTTGGATAAAGTATTAGGGACTGCGGTCTACACCACTGCATATAGCTTGCTGAAAGTAGGATCCTACAATATGATCCTATATCATTTAATACTTATGCTTTGCTTCAGTTCTGCTTTTAGACTTCTGGTTGGTTCTACAACTGTAATTTATACTGCATTCTCCACTGAATGTCCCATCCTGTTGATTGTGTTGACTCCATCTGTTGTAATCTGTCTTGAGTCCAATGAAAAAGGTGGACTACAGATAAAGTAAATAAATAAAGGTGGCAACCCGCTTTTCAACTGGGATTGTCAGGGCATCACCTAGAGAGGCTGCTGGTATTTTAAGAATTGTATAGAAGAGAGCATTTATTACATGCAGCTCTCCTGCTCCAAATGTTGCAATCAGAGCCCAAAATTCACCTGTTCCTTGCAAGACTATACCTGTGCACAGATTGTGCCAAATGTTTTCTTAATTACTTATTGTTTTAATTCAGTGGGGTTGGGGAGTTTGACTGTTGTTCACAGAACATTTTTTAAAAATACACTTTTTGCATAACTAGGAAATTCTTTATTTTCTCATTACAGATTGGCAATATGTAAAACTAAATATTAAAAATGAAGTTCACACAGTGAAACCATTTCTGCTCCTTGGATGTATCAATTTGATATTTCCTTTCCTTCTCTTTTAGCCAAGGATGTAACAGTGCCTGAAGGATCGAGGGCTTTCGGGATGACCCAGATCTGAACGAACTTCTTTTGTTTCTGGCCCAGTGTGGTAATTTCATCATGTTATATGTAGACACTTGTAGTCTTTCATAATCTGCGGAGGGAGGTTGGCTGCTCTGACCGACTGTACCAGAAGCCCAAGCAGTTCTGTGGTTTCAGTGTTTGTAGTCGGTGGCCATTTCTTACTTCCGTGTATTACAAAGCAAAATCTAGAAGTCTGAGCATCTTTCGTAATGACAGTTTTCCAGTTCCTCATCCACGGTGGTAGAATTCAGTGATTTCCGTGGAAAACAAACCCACATGCTTATGTCAGGTTTTAGCCTGATTGAAGTTAGATATTCTTGGAACTATTTCTTTCCATTATTTATTTATGATTTCCAACATCACGAAAATAATAAAATAATAAATAAATGAATCAGCTGGAGAAAGGGCCCCCTCGCCCCGCCAGAAAACCTACGGTCTCCTCTGCTCCATGTCCAGTGCTTGGCCAGCTGCAGAGAGGTGGAAAGAGAGCCTCCTGTTCTTTCCTCTGCCCTCCTGTCCCTTCAAGCAAGCAGCTGGCTGCATGGTTCAAGCATCCCCCTCCCATAATACATATGGCAGCTCATAGCCCCCCCCCCAACTGCCGACCGTGGGAAACAGGAAGCAAGGAGCTGCCGGCGACTATGGAAATACGAAGGAAGGAAGGAAGGAAGGAAGGAAGGAAGGAAGGAAGGAAGGAAGGAAGGAAGAGCTGCTCTGCCAAGCCTGTGCGGCAGCCGCTGCTAGCTTATCTGAGGGCTCGGAGGTGGAAACTGCGCTTTCCTGGCATTTCTGGCAGGGCGGGCTCTAAGATTCGTTGGGGGCACTGAAAATTCGAGAGGGGGCGTCGCCCCATATGCCATGCTCTAGCTACGGCCCTGTGTGAGCACCAAGTCAATGTTTTTGTTCTGTGCTGATATTTTTTAAAAAAAAAAAACCTCTAGCACATTCAGTATCCACTGGCCTTGATGCAAAGTAAATAACAGAAGCTCTCTGGCTTCTGGGAAAAACACACGATCAAACAGTGCCAGATTAAATTCTGTCCATCTGACATCACAAAAAAGGTGGACTATCCATCTGACGTCACAAAATTCTGCACTGTGTAAAACGTTGAATGCATTGTGGGGTTTGTTTGGTTTGTTTTTGGCAGGGCTTTTTTTGTAGAAAAAGCCCAGCAGGAACTCATTAGCATGATAGGCCACACCCAACAGCGGAAACTCATTAGCATATTAGGCCACACCTCCATGCCTTCCCTTGGCTTGCCCGGGCACCCTACAGCTGCAGGGAGCCCAGGCAAGCTGGCCTTTGGACAGGCCAGGAAAGACACGGGGAGTCATTTAAACGCCTCCCCGATCCTTCCAGGGCCCCCTTGGCTTGCCTGCCAGAATCGCTGGGGGGGGGGTCTGCTCTCCAGGCCTTCCCTTGGTAGCCACGCATACAGAGGTTTTGGCTGTAGTGGGTGTGGCCAACTCGGAAGACAGCCGGAACTCCGTTCCTGTGCGTTCCTGCCCAAAAATAGCCCCTGGTTTTTGGCAATTTTGATTAACCTGCGTGTCCAAATATAGGAAGTGCAGGAATAAGAACACAATGAAACAGTCTTCTGTAGGAGGCAACTAACTTCATCAGTGGTGGAGCGCTCTCTGGTTATTGGACCTATGGAGGTAGATAGGCCTTGGAGTGGTATGGGCTGCTGTTATGAGACGTTCCCTACAGGATGAGAAAATTCTGAAGCTGAGCAGCCCTCCTAGTTCTATATCCGCCCTCTCACCCAGCTGGCATGGAGGTTTGGGCTGGGCTGCCATCAGCTATGTCTGTTAATGGACGGACACCCAGATGGACACCACCTCCTCCTCTAGTTTGGCTGAGGATTTGGAGGCTGTGGCTGGATGGCCAAAACAGAGCCGGTTGATCTACAAAAGTCAGAGGTTCTCTGGCTGGGTGGGGGCGATTCAGGACTGGGTGCCATCTCCTGGCTCTTGACGGGGGCACTTTTAATACTTGTGCCAACCGCCAAGAGCCTAGGTGTGATCCTGGATGCCTCCTTATCAGTGGAGGCCCAGGTCACAAACGTTGCCAGGCTGGCGTTTTTACAGTCGTGTCAGGCCAGGCCACTGGCCCCCTTCCTGTCTCCCTCCAACCGCCCCACAGTAATCCATGCAATGGTCACCTCCAGGCTAGATTACTGTCTAGGGCTGCCAAGTCCCAAAAACTCACCGGTGGGGGAGCCTCTGGGAGCCGTCCCTGGATGCGCACGTGTGCGCGCATAGCGCATCTGCGCCGCCAGCATGTCACCGGAAGTGACGCGCGACGTCGACCACGTTGAGGGCGTGGCCCCGATTGTCGGAGGGAAAACCGTTGAGTTTTCCCTCCGACGATCCGGGCCACGCCCCCAACGTGATCGACTTGGTTGCATCACCTACAGTGACGCAGCCACGCTGCGCTTCGGGGGGCGGAGTTCCCCCGGGGCCTAATTCTGCGGCGGCGGAAATCAGGCCTCCAAAGCGGGGGTTTACCCGCCACCCGCCCCCACTTGGCAGCCCTATTTCTGTCATGCCCTCTATACTGGCCTACCCTTGAGACTGATTGCAACAGGTCCAGAATACATCAGCCCAAGTCCTTACGGGGACCCCTTTAAGAGCACACATTCAACCAGTGCTCTGCCAGCTGCACTGGCTCCAGGTTAAGCACCGGGGCAGACTCAAGGTTCTGTTATTAACCTTCAAGGCCGTGAACGGTCTGGGGCCAGCGTCCCTTTGAGACCGCCTCTCCTGATATACCCCCCAAAGGGCATTACCCTCTGGGGATCAAAATCTCTTGGTGATCCCTGGCCCGAAAGATATCCAGCTGTCCTCAACCAGCCTGGTGGAACTCTCTGCCTGGTGACATCCATGCCCTGCAGGGGTACCTGGCATGGTCCCACAGCTCCTGCAAAACAGAGATGTTCTGCCAGGCCTGTGACTGAGGACAGCAGTGTTTCACCATTAGGCCTGGTCTCCAGCTCTCCCCCCACCCCGATGGGGAGAGTACAAATAGACTTCAGATGCCTTCAGACAAACATATTGTTGCACTGTATTGTTTTAATTGTTTTATTGGATTTTTAAAAACTGTTTTATTTATTGATATGATGTTATATGTTGTACACCACCCTAAGCCCTCTGGGGGAGGGCAGTTTATAATTTGAATCAATCAATCAATCAATCACCGCCGAGTAGATCTGACCTTTCCAAGCAGGCGGCTACCTAGCCCCTTTCGCTGGTCTGACCTTATTAAAGAGCCTCGAGTTGATAGAACATGCATGAATCAATTTCTAACCACTTTGTGGCAAAAATAATTCTCACCTGCACTTTTGGCTTATACTCATACACCAGAGAGACCTACAAGATGTCCCACAGCATAAGCTTCCATGAATCAAAGCTCACTTCATCAGATACAAGCAAGAATGAAGATCCGTCAGTCCTTATATCCAGGTCAGAAGTTGGTGTTGGGGTGTTACCAGAAAGGCCAGTTGCAGAGGAACAGTGCAAAACATAACCACCTCGGTTAGAGCTAGGAGATGGGCACAGTGGTGGGAAGTGCAGAAAATTAGCAGTTGTAATTCCTGTTCTATACTCTCAAGCGTTACTGGAGTCAAATTTTGTTCTGCTACTACAGACTAATATGGCTGCCCACCTGAAACTATACACCAATATCCATTATTGCCTCTTCTTCGTAAGCAACTTTGTTATTCCAGGATCAAAGATTTTATCATCAGGCTGTTTGTAGCCCTAGAGATCTGTCAAGTATCCACCTGTTGAAAGCTCTTATAAATATATGTCAAAAATGCTTGGAAATGGAAATGTGCATAGCAAATCTACTTGTGCTTGGGTTTGTTTCTAACTTCAGCTGCATGCCCCAGCTCTTGACCTTAAGAGACTGAAAAATAATTTGTCCAGCTACTCCTTTTTAGCTTATTTGCCATTGTTCATCCAGTATCTACAAAATGTGGACAGCTTATGAAGCTCACCAGGAATACTTTCTGTACCAAATTTCCTATCAGTAGGCCAAATCATATAATTTGCATAAAGAGCAGAATGTTCATGAGTTACAATGGTAAGACACAAAAATATGGTTATGCCTCAACAGCGCAGCCCATCCTGGAGCTGTGTAATGACTTCTGGAGGGCTATCTGTCTAGTGCGTTTTTATGCTACCCTTCCAAGGAGTTCAGGGTAGTGGTCTCTCACACACATTTTATCCTCACGACAACCCTGTGAGGGAGACCATGCTAAGATGGTAACAGGCCCAAGGGCACTCTGTTAGCATAAGCCTCCCTTTGCAACATGAAGCACAGTGCCCTGGACAAGCTAGGGCCAAAGTCGGCATAGGGCAAGCCTAGCCGTCTCTGTGTGTAAGACCGACAAGCCCAGGCATGTATCCAGGACCGTCACTCTGTCTCCTGCAGCCATCAAGCTCTGATACAGCCAGCATGGAGCTGCCCCCATACAAAGACAATGCCCTTGTTTCAGCATCTCAAAAGATGACAGCGTACCTACATGCCAGTATTGTGTTTCACACCTGCATCTCCAGACTTTGCCCCCCCCAAAAAAACACCCCATACTAGGACCATCCTGGACGTGGTCTATGGTCACCATTGTTCCTGCCATAGCCCAGCCATTAACAGAGCCAGGCCTATACAATTGCCCCATGCCTCACTAACAAAGGTTTCTCTTCTCAAAACCGGAACTTTCTTTATCCAAATGTCAGGCTCCCCACAGCATCAAGGCCGTACACTCTTGTAAAAAAGGGTAACTTTATTCGAAGCTATAGGTGCATGTACAGAATCACTGTTAGGTATGAGAGATATTCAAAGAGCATGGCATGTTATACTACATTCAAACAGTTGTGACCCAATTGCGGGAGTTCCCGCGCGTGCCATTGAGCCTGGGAGCGAAACGCTTCTAGTCTGCATAACAACTTTCTTCCCACGGCCGAGCCGAGAGATCGCCTAAGCAACTATCTAGCAACGAACCACCTGTGGCCTTGAGAGATATACATGTTTCTGCAGTCTAGCAATTAAGCGCATCAACACATCTACAAATGAAAAGGAAAGCGAGCATGCGCATACATAGGACGTCAGAAAAGAACCTTTGGCAGCTTGCTGACACCAAATACCCCTTCTGAGTCATTACTGGCCATCCTGGTCCATTCAGGACCGTTTCCCTATTGTGCCTTTCTGCCCTGCAGGCACAGTGTCCCTATAACTAGGCTCCCAACTTAGCCATCTTTGGTCCAGTCTTCTGGGACACATATCGGCTGGATCCCCCATCTCTCCTCGGTCTTCACAAAAGTGCCTGCCCATCACGCCATCTGCTCTTTGCCACGGACTCTCCTCTTTGGAAGGTAGCTATTACCCCATCATTGCTTTACCTTCTTTTGTCTCTGATCTTTTAAGAGCACCTCGACCCTTTGTTTCTTAGCTCTATGTATGTGTGATATTTTCATTTAATTGGCTGAATGTATCAGGGTTATTTCCTTAATGAATTTCATAAAAGATATTTTCTGTCTGTCATCTGTGCCACTCCAAGTGGGTTCTGATTCTGGTATTTTCCAGGTAAAGCCAATGAATAACTGTCTGGTTTTGCTTTTAGACATTGTTTTCTTTATATTTGTTGGAATTGGAAGTTGCTTACACTTCAGTCATTACAGAGTTAAATGTTGTTTGTTAGGAAACAGGATGTTACGTTACATAATGTATTCAACGGCGGGAAAGTTTGTGGGAGTTGTTTATCCTAATGAAGTGACCTGTAACCTTTGTATTGGTCAACTAACAACTTGTTTGTAGAAATGCTTTGATCTAGCATTAATGTATTCACAAGTTTATGACCCTTTGTGTGAACAAAATAAGTAGTTCCAGAGGTCATTTCGGGGGGGAACTCGGGGGAACACAGTTCCCCCGGGTGAGGTGCAGGGGGCGGGGCACATGACGAAGCCCCGCCCCCTGCTTCCGGCCGCCCCGCTTCCGGCCCTCATTCAGCCAGGAGGAGGCAGGAGAAGAGGGAGGGTAAGTTGCTTCCTCCCCGCCTCTCCCCACCCCTGCCTGCCTGGGGCCAGGGAGGGCCTTCGCAGGGCTTCCTTGCAC
>NW_015167574.1:93112-139337 GCF_001447785.1 Gekko japonicus | reverse complement strand
ACAACCAAAAGATGTTTTGCCCCAGACCGTAGTGCCCTTGGGGGAACATATGGGGAAAGGCGGTCCCTTAGGTAAGCTGGACCCTGGCCATGTAGGGCTTTATAGGTAAGAACCAGCACTTTGAAGCGGACCCAGTACGCTATTGGTAGCCAGTGTAGCGCCTTCAAGACAAGTTGGACGTGATCCCGCCTAGAGAGACCCATCAACAGCTTGGCTGTTGCATTCTGCACCAGCTGCAGCTTCCAGATCTGCGACAAAGGCAGCCCCATGTAGAGAGCGTTGCAGTAGTCTAACCTCAAGGTGACCGTTGCGTGGATCACTGTGGCCAAGTCATCGCGGTCAAGGTAGCTAGCCAACTGCCATGCCAGCCGCAGATGGTAGAAGGCTGACTTGACAGTGGCTGCTACCTGGGCCTCCATCATTAAAGAGGAGTCCAGGAGCACCCCCAAACTCCTAACCCTCGGCGACGGCACCAAAGGTGCCCCGTCGAAGGCCGGGAGAGGGAGCCCCAACCCTGAACCGACCCGACCTAAGCCCAGGACCTCTGTCTTCGCCGGGTTTTCGCCATTAATATGCCATTAATAGTTTTGAATTTGAATTTGACTTGACTCTGGTATAGCTGGAGGCTGATCCCTAGCTAGTGCACCTATTAAAGAAAGGTCTCTCAGCTAAATTCCCCTATCATAAATAACACAGAGACCTTAGTGTTGCGGATAACGACTCAGCGAGCTTTGTGGCTTAGGAACCTGGTCTTTCAGATCCCTGTCTGGCACTGTAACCCCAATTCCTTGCTGGCTATCCTGGAGAACGTCTTTTTATTTTATTTTTTGCTGTCCAGTCATAGCTGATTTATGGCAACCCTGTGGGATTTTCAAGGCAAGAAACATTCAGATGTGGTTTGCCATTGCTTGCCTCTGTATCACGACCTTGATATTCCTCAGTGGTCTCCCTTCCAAGTACTTACCAGGGCCAACCCTGCTTAGCTTCTGACAAGACTGGGCTAGCCTGGGGGCTATCTAGATCAGGATGGGGAACTTTTATGCAGCACTTATAAGTACAGGAGCCCCCTTAGGGGTCTGGACTGGGCTGCGGTGACTGTAGATCTCCTTGAAAGCAGGGACATTTGAGGACTCCCTTCTTTTAATGCAGTTTGTGAAAGAACGTCATTTCCAGCATGTAGATGGTTAGGACGGGTGCCACCGCTGCTTGGTAAACTAAACAGTTTGCCTTTGTCATGGGAGTATCCTGCTACAAGGCCATCTTAAGGAAGAAAGTACAAATATTTTGCTTCACAATTCAAGCATTGTTTTGGGCCACAGAAGTGACTGTATACTGTGAGCCAGTGGCACGCCAGCTATGAGAAATCCAGGCATCTATTTTTAAAAATGCAAAAGGCCACCGGGGGTCATGTCTCTTTGGCTCCTGTCACTTGCGTGTCACAAAGGGTCCTAAGCAAACGTGTGGGTTCGTTTATGGCAGGCAATGGATCCCGTACGGTTCTTTGACTGGGCGGCCTGATGCTTCTTGCAGCTTCTTCTGAACATCTGCCCTGTGGGAGGCTCGGTGCCTTTCTCCTTTTCTGGATTTTCGTTTCCTTTGACTCATATTTTAAGGAAACATTGCCCTCTTCTGGCAAACTGAAATACTTAGCACCAGACAGCTCTTCTGTGAGTTTGCAGAATGCATCATACCCTTGGTGTTTTGCCCGGATCAGAATGGCCCAGGCTAGCCAGATCACATCAGACCTGGGAAGCTAAGTACTGGTTAGCACTTGGACGGGAGACTATCAAGGAAGTCTAGGGCAGCTACCAGAGGCAGGCAGTGGCAAACCATTTATGTTCACCTCTTGCCTTGAAAACCATATGGGGTCAACCATAAGTCAGCTGCAACTAGACGGCACTGGACACACACACACGCATTCAGGAACGGTTATACTTTTATTGCAGAGCTATAGATGCAATAACATAGGCACTGTTAAGAATGACGGCGGCCCCAAGGGCATAATAGGATATAGGGTATTCGTATGCACCCCCCTGCCCCAGTACTGGCCAATTAGGCAGCCTCCCGAATGTTATGGTACCTTCTGCATAGATTTATGGCCGTTCAGGGGTGACTTTGCCCGGAGGTATTTAAATGTGGTTTTGAGCTGCACTTTTCCCTCCCAGTTCAGAAAATGTGGAGCAAATGTTAGATGCAAAATCACCCTAGAAGAGATGAGTGAGGACCTGCAGGCTGCCTGCTGCCACCCGAACACCAAGCTGCTCACAGCTGAATGTGTGAATTGCCTCCCCGGCAAAACAGTGTAGTGGAGACTATCATAAAAATTATGAATGTGATGCTTAGAATCATAGAATCATGGAAGGGACCTCCAGGGTCATCTAGTTCAAACCCCTGCACAATGCAGGAAATTCACAAATACCGCCCCACCACACCCACATTGACCGCTGTTCCACGCCCAGAAGATGGCAAGAAACCTCCAGGATCCCTGGCCAAACCGGCCTGGAGAAAAATTGCTGCCTGACCCCAAAGCGGCAATCAGCATTTCCCTGGGCGTGTAAGAAAGGGCCACAAGAACTAAGCACTGAGGCAACCCTTCCTTCCCTTCCTCTCATGATCTGCCCAAGTTTACAGAATCAGCATTGCTGTCAGATGGCCATCTAGCCTTTGTTTATAACTTCTAGAGAAGGAGAGCTCACCACCTCCTGTTCCCACTGAGGAACTGCTCTAACTGTCAGGAAGTTCTTCCTAATGTTTAGCCGAAAACTCTGCTTTAATTTCAACCCATTGGTTCTGGTCTGACCTTCTGGGGCAAAAGAAAACAACTCTGTACCATCCTCTATATGACAGCCCTTCAAGTACTTGAAGATGGTTATCATATCACCTCTCAGTCGTCTCCTCTTCAGGCTAAACATACCCAGCTCCTTCAACCTTTCCTCATAGGACTTGGTCTCCAGACCCCTCACCATCTTTGTTGCCCTCCTCTGGATACGTTCCAGCTTGTCTATATCCTTCTTAAATTGCGGTGCCCAAAACTGAACACATTACTCTAGGTGAGGTCCAACCAGAGCAGAGTAAAGTGGTACCATCACATCTTGTGATCTGGACACTATACGTCTGTTGATACAGCCCAAAAAATTGCATTTGCCTTTTTAGCAACCACAACACACTGCTGACTCATGTTCAGTGTATGGTCTACTAAGACCCCTAGAACCTTTTAACACATACTACTGGCAAGACAAGTCTCCCCCATCCTATAATTATGCATTTGATTTTTCCTACCTGATTGCAGAACTTGATCTGTGAAGGCTCATGTGCGCATGAAGTTGTAGTCACTGGCAGTCACGTGTCAACTCATTTCTTTGTGCTGAACAAGATACCTGTGTTTGCAAAGGTAAGGGTGAGTGGGGCATTTATAGGGCCGGCAGGAGAGCAGGGTGTTCTGTGCATGCCCGTTCTATCACACCACCCAGTTTAAAACCAGCTACGGGGGGCACCGTGGGGGGGGGGGAGCTGGCAGAAAGAATGAAAGGGAGGGTAGGAGATAAGTTAGGTACCCCCGCCTACCTCACAATTCTCTCCTGCTCCAGCCATGTCCGTGTTGGTGTTAAAACAGCAAAAGAGGAAAGTAACTGTAGCAGAAAGTTGTGTGAACGTTGAATGTCCCCGTTTGTTACAAAATCAGCCTTCTCTAATTTGCATCGCTCACTCTGAGTGAGTATCAGGAGACAGCCATCCTGTGGCGATGCTCTGGTCCTTTCCTTCCCTCCTCGAAAGTGCCTACGCATCTGCTTAATTGAGCCCTGCAGTGTTGGCGGATTAATCCTCCTCCTACTTTGGAGTCAGTTTGCAGCCAAGCCACGAGGAAGAATTGCAGCAGCGAACTGCCCTGTGCCGTTCTAATCACTTGCCTCAAATATCCAGTGGGTGCAACACCTGAGAGTCATATAGGTAATTGGGAGTCAGCATGGCACAAGGTGGTCAGATGGTCGAATGAGGGTTTGGGATGTTCAGGTTCACATCCACACCCTGCCATGGGAACCCGTTGGGTGACCTTGGGGCAGCCACCCTACCTCGTAAGGGTTTCATTGCGAGGATAAAATGGAAGATGGGAGAGCGATGTTGTAAGCTGCTTTGGTTTCCCATTGGGGAGAAAAGGAGGGTATAAATGTCTAAATAGATAAAGAGAAGAAACCCCCAAAGAGAATGGAAAGAAGTGAATTGTCCCTCTACAGTTTGGTGTAGTGGTTAAGTGCGTGGACTCTAATCTGGGAGAACCGGATTTGATTCCCCACTCCTCCACTTGCAACTGCTGGATGACCTTGGGCAAGCCATGGTTCTGTCAGAGCTGTCCTTGAAAGAGCAATTTCTGTCAGAGGTCTCTCAGCCCCACCTACCTACTTCACAGGGTATCTGTTGTGGGGAGGGGAAGGAGTTTGTAAACTGCTCTGAGACTCTGAGTGAAGGGCGGGGTATAAATCCAATCTCTTCCTCCTCCTCCTCCTCCTCTTCTTCTTCTCATTACTCAGCTAAAAGATCTTACATCTCACAGGAGGGATACTATTATTGGTGAATGTTTTAGCAAGAGTAGTAGAACCTGGCAATCTACACACTTGTTAGCACCATGAAAACGTTATAATAATACTGTTTGGTGCTGCCTGAAGCAAACAGTGGGACCAAAATCAGGCTGAGCAGTCCACACTAGAGAGAGCAGAGGCAAGGAACATAATTCCAAGGCAGACAGGGTCCAGTTCCATGAAGTCACGCTGTTAAGCAAGCAGAATACAATTTTTTTTGTATGGGATGTGTCTTCATACTAGGATTGCCAGCCAGTGGGGGGTGGGACAGGAATATGGGGGTGCTGTTCTTGCAGTGATGTTATGTCATTTCTAGGCAAAAACCTCAAAGGATGTCATGCCACTCTAGGAATCACTGGAAGCTCTATGGTAAAATGTGATGTAATGCATGTTATTTTAAGATAACACGCGGCTGTGCAGAGGAAGGAGTGCCTAACACCAACTTCCAACACAATCCAACCAACTGAGGTCTTATGGGTTTCACTTGTGGGAAAGGGACTGAGACAAATCTGCATCCTGGTCAAGTCATCCTATAGGTTATCTGCCTAGTAATATGGAGTTACATCACCTCTAAGGGTTTTCATTGGTTCTTCAGGCCTGGAACCATGTTGGACCCTTACCTCTAAGAATGTTAGTTTTCAGTTAGCTGTGAGCTGTTGTTGGTGGCTATGTGCAGTTGCTATTATGCTCCTGGCAGCCATCTCGATTGCTTGCTCCGGAGGTCCAAACAGCTTGCTGACCCTGGCCAACCCTGGAGAGAGCGCCAGTTGATGCCGAGAACCCTCAGCCTGAGATGGAATAACATCTGGTAACTTGGAACCATTGTATTACCGTGTTAGCTAGTATTTTTATTCTTAGATTGTTTTGTTTTCCTGCACTATCGTGTCTTTTTTAATAATATTTTTTGCACCTCAATAAAAGAATTAAATTTTACTTGCTTCTGCTTTTGCCTTCCACTGACCTCAATCTAATTCCAGTGTTTTAGATCCAGTGACCACCTTCCAGGTAACTTGTCTTTTGTTTGGGAAACTTGTTCTGCAGGCCCACCCTGCAGGGTTGACTTTCTTGTTGATTTCCCTGAAAGGCTGGGAGACTTGCCCTTTTGCTCCTAAGCTGTTGGGATAGATAAAAAGGGCTGGTAGATATAAAGGGCCTACTAAACTGGCGTGTGGATAGCCATACATGGGGTGGTGGTGGTAGTTGTGTGGTGCTGCCACCATCTACCCAAAGCTCCTTAGCCCGGGTTGGGTTGGGAACCTTTGACTGGGGAGTGTCATAAAATGGTACTTTCCACCTGCAGCTGAAGTGGTACAGTCCATTCTATCATCTTGAGATTCTACTGCCTCATTCTGTTGCTCGTGTAAACCCAGCCTAAGTTCTGTCTAGCCTTTTAAAACTGTCATTGTGAGGATCAATTAGAAGATGACGGAATGGTGTTGCAAACTATGTGTTGGAATCTCCCATTGGGGAGAAAAGTGGTATAAAACATCCAAATAAATAAAGATATTTGCTTACATAAAATGTGGGGCTCCAATAATCTTCAATTGCTTACAACAAATGTCTCTGGATCTATTTACAGACTTGTCGTGTGATGTGTACTATGACCTTGGGTCTTGACCAGTGTTCCCTCTAAGCTGAGTTAGTGTGAGCTAGCTAACAGTTTTTTAGCCTCCGGCTCACACATTTTGGTCTTAGCTCAGGAAGGATGACTCCAGAGCAAACTAATTTATGCAGCAGCCCAATTGCTTGCTCACAACTTTCATGCCAGCAGCTCACAAAGTAGAATTTTTGCTCACAAGACTCCACAGCTTAGAGGGAACATTGGTCTTGACTTACCTGCAGCCCAGCCTTACACATGTACACATCCCCATCCTCGTTAGCTGATGCCTCCAGCAAGTTCACTGAAACCAGGTAAGCACTGTAACGAAGATATGCATCTTCAGCTGGACGCCCAACTGCATCTCCATCAGTCACGTGCAGTTCTCAATCCAGACTCCTTCAGAACATGGATTTCCCTTGAGGGATTGTAGCTATTGCTTTTATAATGGTAAATCTGAACATCATACAGAATATCTAAATAGGCTGAGGATAAGATGACTGCTGCTGTATAGCTCTTCCCTTGAAGATCATCTATAAGGTTCAGTGTCTAGGAGGCACATTCCATTGTTTTATGTGCTCCCTGGTGTTAATTTCTTTGGAGCGTAACAAATTTAGAGTACAGAGGTAATTTCTTTGGAGCGTAACAAATTTAGAGTACAGTGGTACCTTTAAATACAAACAAAGTTTTATTCAAGGTATGAGCTTTTGTGTGCATGCACACTTTTTCAAATACATTTGATTGATAGGTAAGGTTCAATTTTATAGACAGGGGCTGAACAGCAAATTAACATGTAACATGATGAAGATGTGCAAAGACAAACTCAATAACAAACTCAACAAGGTCAACAGTTGTAAAGCAATAAATATGTCAAAATAGCAGATAAATGTATAAAGGTATCTTTTCTAATTGTGGGAAGTAAACTGATACTGTAAGCCATAGAGGTCATTTAACAGCATTTTTTTTCTTTTTTGAGGCAGATGTGGCAAAACATTCCAATTTCCATTGCATCACATTCAGTATTCTAATATACTATTCTGAAAAAGAAATACACTAAAATACAGAGGATGTATAGTCCTTCTTGTTGAGCATACATATGTGAGGACTGAATGAGTTAGCATATGTAATGAGATAAGAAACCAATATTCCTGTTGAGTTCCAAGTGTTCCAAGTGTTTGTTCCTGGATCTATCTTCTTCGGAGTGTGTTCAACAGGAAAATGACAACATGCCATTCTTACATATTAAACAGTAGACCAAAGGCTGTGATTCAGCCTCAGCCTCTTAAAGGTGTACACTAAACTGGATTTATGCAAAGATAATGAATTTGACAGACATTCCACACTTGACAGATTACAGGAAGTAGGGTTGAGTCGTATGGATCTATTCTGCTAATGGTGGCAGTTTTCTCCAGTGCAAAGAACCTTCCATTGATGTGTGCTGGAAGAAAGCTCTGCCACCAGCAGATGGGATTTATTGACCCCATCCCATAACATCATCACATGCACAAGGAGTGGAACTCATTTTCCAGGGACCCAGAAACAACAAGAACAAAATACACTTGCAGTCCTTTCGTTGCCACTGATGTCATTTTCTGGATGGCGTGTTTATCTTAGCTAATGTAGCACTGAACCAAAATCTAGGGAAATTTTCCAAGGAAAGATAGAAGGCTGAATGCGTGATGAATTTGGAACTAAGGATTTTCAAATGCTTATTGCCATTCTAACTGGCCATTCTTATAAACTCTTTCTGCCTTACTGCAAAGACGGTAACTGCCTGGCGTCATAATGAGAGCTTAGGAACTCTGCTGAGAATGATATAATGAAAAGGAACCTTCATATCCCAGTTGATCATAGAGAGACGACACAGATGCCAGTGATTCTTAAACAGGAGATTGAAAGACTCTTGGCAGGTGGAGTTCTCCATGTTTAATTTGTTCTCAGATAAATCCTATGCAGTTTAGAATGATTATAGGAGGTTAGAAAAGGAAAGAAGAGAGTGTGCAGTCGCTTTTGATCATAGAGAGCCAAACCACACCTGATGTAAGAGATCCAAATGGGCTCCGAATGTTTTCCTTAACTTTAAGAAGCTGCCACAGTAGGAGGGCAGAAGGGTGACATTTGCATCAGGATCCTGGAGCTGGGGAGGCAGTGATCTTCTTTTCCCTTCTCAAGTAGGAATTTCTCCCCCTTCTCCAGGAATTTCTCCCCCTTCTAAGGCAAGGAACAAAGACAGGTAGCTGAAATAAGAGCAGTGGGGGAGGGGTCAAACTCCCCTTCCCCCAGCACTGTGGCTCCACTCTTCACTGAGCCCTTTTTAATGTTAAAGGAAACGTTAGGAGAGCCAGGCATGAGTCTCCCACCTAATGCGTCGTGTGTCATCAGTAATCTACATCCCATGCATATTCACTGGGTTTAACAGGGCTTACTCCTACACAGCTATGCATTTCATTTCTTCAAATCAATGTGGCCTTTCCTCAAAAATTAAAGTTTGTTTTTGCAACTCTTTCCAGTGCCCGCCATGCAGCTGCCCAACCAATGTGCTTTGGTGTTTTAGACTTGGTCTAGGTCATCCCCTTCCTCCAAATGGCTTCTTACATTAGCTGCTTACCTCCAGGTGGGGGTGGCTCAGTGGTAGAGCATCTGCTTGGCACACAGAAGGTCCTAGGTTCGGTTCCCAGGATCTCCGTTTAAAAATAAAAGATCAGGCAGTAGGTGATGTGAAAGATCTCAGCCGGAGATCCTGGAGAGCTGCTGCCAGTCTGAGTAGCCAGTATGGAACTTGATGGACCAGTGGTCTGTCTCAGTATAAGCAGGGGTCATTTCCTGCAGGAGCGCACAGGAGCGGAGCTCCGGCAGTAAAGAGCCCAGGGGGCGGGCACATGCAACAAGCCCCGCCCCCTGCTCCCAGCAGCCCTCAGTCAGAGCAAGAAGCAGCCAGGTAAGTTGCAGAGCCCCCCGGCCCAAAACAGTCCAGTGGCACCTTTAAGACGAAGTTTTATTCAGGTACGAGCTCTCCCTCCTCTACGAGGACAGATCTGCACATTCCTCCCCCCCCCAATAGCTAGCAATCCAAAACAGTCCAGTGGAGCCTGAGCAGTGGGTATTGCCTTCTGACACACTTCCGGTGACGTCAGGGGGTGTGGCATATGCAAATAAATTATGCTAATGGGTTATGCTAATGAGCTCCTGCACCTCTTTTTCTACGAAATGACCCCTGAGTATAAGGCAGCTTCGTGTACGTTTGTGTTCTTGCTATACCAGGAATAGGGATGCTACATAATGTCTTCATGCATGGGAGAAGCCCATTCTGCCCTTCTTTTCAAAGGTAATGCTGCTCTTTACACAACTTTACAAATGGTGTAAAGTTGACATGGGAAGACGGAGCGTGGCCTTCTGCAAAATGTCTTGGGGTTTCTCACACTAACCCTTCGGTACATGGTAGAATAACACTACAGCATCTCACACACTGCTGCTGTCCCGTAAGAAGCTTTCTTGTAATCCACCAAACTGCAGGTGTGACTTAAAATCAACAGGTGGATCCTAAGCAACATGAACACCCAGTTGCTGGGTTACCTAAGGGCATATGGATTTGCTGTGCAGTGGGATATATCCTGCTGTTTTTCCAATTTGAGAAATGCAGCTCTGAGAGCTGAGGGTCCACGGGCATGTACTTACAGAAACCAATGCCTATGACCTGGAATGGGAGATTCGGATACTCAAAGTGATTTTTTTGGCCAGGTCCAAAACTGGAAGAAAGGAGCAGTCAGACATCATGGCACAACAAGTTCTCTGCTGGAACTGAAGGGTGTGGGAGGGGAAGACTACTCAACAGGAACCGTTCTGTGGGGTTAAAAGCATGTTCTTTAAAAAAAGAGCAAATATTGTTCCTCCCACACATCCACGCAAATTTATTTTTAAAAAACCAGCATAAGCAGCAAAACTGTTTTCCCATGTAGGTCATATTGTTGAATGCACATGGGACTGTAGGAGTTAAGTGCTGAGGGATACATTTCATTGCTCAGTGACGAGACAGTCCTTTAAAATAGCCTGTGCCAATGCCCAGCCTGTTCGGACACATTGACATTCTAGGGACACAAGGGATTTGTCTTTGACAAGCGCAACTCACGCAGAGGGCAAGTTCTTGCATTTGGGAGGTTTTCAAGCATCTCCTGTCAGGGAGGGATGAGACATTTAAATTACAGGGAAATGTCCTCTTTGGCTACTGCTCTGGAGACCCACTAGTGGCCGGGAACAAGCAGAGTCAAGCCCCACGAGCCCTGCTGGTTTGCAGAGCCCTGCAATCAGCTCGGGCCCTTCAGCTGCGACAGTGATTGGTGTCGGCTTACCAATTGCCCCCTCCCCTACTGCTGCTGTGGTGCAGGATCTGTGAGAAACCATTGACATACCAAGCAGCCCTCAAGGCTATAGTTTTCATGAAATGAATCTTCATGCACGAGCCAGCCCTTGCTTTAGCATATTGTAGTTTGGTTACATTATGAGAAGACAAGGAGTCAGTGGAAAAGACAATAATGCTAGGAGAAGTTGAAAGCAGCAGGAAAAGAGGAAGACCCGACACATGAGATGGATTGACTCTATACAGGAAGCCACAAAGGCCCTCAGTTTGCAAGACCTGAGCAAGACGGTTAATGACAGGACATTTTGGAGGGCATTAATGCATAGGGTTGCTATAGGTCAAAAGTGACTTGATGGCATATAACACACACACACACACTTAGGCCCTGTCCACACGAGAGGATTAGGGCCGGGAGTGGGACGGAACGGGGGCGGAGCAAACGGGCGCAATCCCACAGCAACATCTGGGGAACGTCATGCTACCGTCTCCGATCCGTCCCATCCCACCCATGAAGTGCACCAAAAAAGAACCACCTACCTGGGTGGTTCTTTCGAATGGGCCGCGGCAAGTGCGGCCGTGGGATCGCCGGCGCGTCCTTGCGCCAGCGCATCCCTGGCTCCTGGCCGAACTGTGCATGTGTGAGCATGCGCAGTTCGCCAGCCTCCCCTTCCCACCATTGCTTTCTCCCCGGCATCTGATCGTACCGGGGAGCGACGGCGCCGCGGCTCGGGGGATCCGTGAGATCCCGCCGCGCCGTCTCAACTTTGATGCGGCTCAGATTAGCCGCAGTTCGACCATCCTTTTCCCTGCTGTGTGGCAGTTACCTTAATTAGTCAAATCTGTGTTTATTACAGCCAGGGCTCTTTTTGTAGGAAAAGCCCAGCAGGAACTCATTAGCATAATAGTTCATACCCAACAACAGGAACTCATTAGCATATTAGGCCACACCCCTGATAGCACAGCTCATTGGCATATTAGGCCACACCCCCATGTTACCAGAAGTGTGCTGATCCAGCCACACCCACCTTTTGCTTCTTATTCTGTTTACCTTGTTTGTTGTCAAAACCCAGGGCTTATTTTGTAGCAGGAACTCCTTTGCATGTTAGGCCACACACCCCTAATGTAGCCAATCCTAATGAGTTTCTGCTGTTGGGTGTGGCTTGTTATGCTAATGAGCTCCTGCTGGGCGTGGCCAACTCAGGAGCCAGCCGGAACTCTGTTCCTGTGCGTTCCTGCCCAAAAATAGCCCTGATTACAGCAATGAATCGACTGAATCGACAACTGAATCGAAATAAAAAAATAAAAAGTCCAAAATATTTTCATAAGAAAGATTACAATACATACTAATTTTAAATATCTCAACATAAAACCACTGTAAAAACTCCAAATGGCCAATGACCCAGCCTAGAGCAGCTGGTATACAGGTCGACCATACTTACATAGGCATGCCTCATTGTCATCTTTACCTTTATGACAGTGGCAACAAAACGTGCCATTCAGAAAATAATAAAAGCGTCCCTATCTGCCAGTAGCAATACTAATTTATCCTGATCTGACCTTCCCAGGAAGTGTGATATAAAGGTCATCAAAAATCTTTTACACTCAAATCTCGAGCACTGGAATGTGATGTGGGACAAGTCCTCAATGGACCAATGGTCACAGGGGCAAACTCTTTCACTGTATGGAATCCCATTGAAGTGACCCTCTAAAACTGCAAGCAGTAGAATATCTAGGCATGCCTTAGTGAAAGCCTTTGTATACTCATAATTCACTGTGTCAGTAAAGTATGCTGGAAGAGTCTGGGGAGAAGGAAGTAACTGCCTGTAAAGGAGGGTTGTCCTCAAAATTCCTAGTAATCTAACATCAGGTTGGGCACTCCGGTCTAACAATCTTTGTTTTACTAAAAGGTTGGCTGCTTGGAAGCCAAGGCTCCTTGGGTAGTCTAAGAATCCAGGGTTAGCCACTAACCTCAATACAAAACCACAGCCATGACTTGGCCTTCATTTCCCCATTTGTCAGAGTTAGGAGGCTTGGAGAAGTAGAAGAGATAATTGTCAGCCCATAATTAATGACCGCTTTATAAACCAAGGAAGTTATTGAGGGCAGGGATAATTCTACTCTGACCATAGCTGAAGTTGTTGAGGAAGGAATAGCCAACAGAAGGTGGGCAAACCTGTTTTGAGCAACTTCTAAGGACTGAACATTTTCGGAGCCCTAGATTGCTGCTCCATATAGAAGCTGGGGCAGTAATTTCATTTGAAAAATTTCTAAAGATGGAACACTACCCCTAAATACTTAAAACTAGACACCTGTTCTAATGGCTTCTCATCCATTGTCCATTTCTAAGGATACACCCTTCTTGTAAAGACCATAACCTTAGTTTTATTAGATTTGTTTTATAATAGGAAATGGACTATTCAGGTATGTGAGATGAGTAATCTATTGTTTCCATACAGTAAAATTGAGATGGCCTTTCCACCTACTCTTGCTGGAAAAAACTGGGATCCTGACAGGTATTCTAGCATATCATTTATGTATAAATTAAAGAGTAATGCGGCCAAGATGAAACCTTGACCCTTTGAGGTTTTATCTGATCTTTAAAATGGAGTCTGTGTAAAGGCCTTTAATACTCTTTAACAACCTATTACCAATGTTCATATTAATTTATTTTGTCCACAAATGATATCTTGGGATGGAATCAAATCAGCTTTGAGATTGATAAATGCCACATATAATTGCCTAGATAATCCATTTGAGTATTTATTAATAAGATGTTGTAACAGAAGGCAATGGCCTCGAGTCAAATGCCCCTGTCAAAATCCAAGATCCAAGAAGGCATTTTCATTTACCCATGCCTCCAGCTTCAGTAGAAAATGCCTTGCATAGAGTTTTCCTATCACATCCAGCAGACATATTGACCTATAGTTAGCTGGCAGTACACTCCTCTTCCTTATAAATTAGCATAACAATAGAAGAGGTCCATTCCTGGAGAAGAAGAGAAGAGAGAGAAGAGATTGGATTTATACCCCGCCCTTCACTACCCAAAGGAGTCTCAGAGCGGCTTACAAACTCCTTTCCCTTCCCCTCCCCACAACAGACACCCTGTGAGGTAGGTGGGGCTGAGAGAACTCTTGACAGAAACTGCTCTTTTTCAAGGACAGCTGTGCCAGAGCTACGGCTTGCCCAAGGTCATCCAGCCAGGTGCAAGTGGAGGAGTGGGGAATCAAACCCGGTTCTCCCAGATTAGAGTCCGTGCACATAACCACTACACCAAATTGGCTCTCCAGTTTCTACCAGACCTATCTATGTAAGTAAATGCAGTTGCCCACCAGTCCTGAGAAGCTTTCAGCAAGTTGGGGGAATAAAATTTTTACTTGGGATTTGATCAAACTGATTGCAGAAATAAGGTTTAATTTCACTAATAGATACAGGGGGGCAGTCTGGTAAATCAGTTGACAGTATAATCATAGGAATGTCAATCATGTCGTCCCCCTAAGTTGGATCATTAAATAATTTTTAAAAATGTTTTCCCCAGGAATCCCTAGATATGCAAGAGTCTAGCTTATGGTGTGCTCTCCTTTCCAAAGTCGCAAGTATGCACCAAAACTTTGGTATACCTTTCTAAGTTAAGGCCAAGACAAGCTCCTACCATGATTGTCTTATCGAAGCAAGGGTTTTTTCCCCTTGGAGTCAGCATTATATTTATTATGGAGCTCAAAAAAGGATTTAAGTAAGCAGTTAATTTGAGTCTGCTTGTATACTCTGTTAGCACACCTTATTTGCTTTTTCATATTTGAGCTCTCACTGTTAAAATGGTAGTTTTTAAAAGTCCCCTCTTCCATTTGATATTCTAACATTTTTAGTCAAGAAGGGCCTCAAGGATTTAATTAACTCAGGCCCCTGCCACACGGCAGGGGAAAAGCCGCCCAAAAGCGTGGCTTTTAAAAGCCGCGCCAAAGTTGAAACAGCGCGGCGGGATCCCACGGATCCCCTGGCCGCGCCGCCTTTCTCCCCGGCACGATCAGACGCCAGGAAGAAAACACAGATCGGACGGCGAGCCAGCCGAACTGCGCATGTCGGAGCGATCAGACTCCCGGTTTGCGGCGCACCATTGGGATGAACCACCTCGGTAGGTGGTTCCAACTTGATGCGGTTTATCACGTGGATGGGCCAGTTCGGGGACGGAAGCACTATGCTTCCCAGATGTTGTGGTGTGATCGCGGCCATTTGCTCCGCCCCCGAACTGTCCCGCTCCCGGCCCAAATCCCCTCGTGTGAACAGGATCTCACTATATAGTGTCAGGGCAGCCTCAATGTCTGGTGCTACAAGAATTTCCCCCCTAAACTCAAGGAATGGTTCCTATCCAACACCTGCTGTATTTCATGTTGTAGTGTGTAGGTCCATTTCAGGTGAGTATCAGCTGTAATTTCAGTGTGAGATATTGATGTCCTACAGTTTCCCAAATATTTATTTATACCTCAAATTGCCTGTTCTTTAGAAGTCAAAAGACAGGCCATTGCTATGGATCTTAAAGGAGGAAGCAGTGCTACAACACACTTTAGTGAAGTAGAAATCAAACATGCCTGCCGCTTGCTAGGGCATCCTTTAGTAGACAGGGTTTGTGAACATAACAACATAAGAGAAGCCAACGTTGGATCAGGCCAATGGCCCATCCAGTCCAACACTCTGTCACACAGTGGCCAAAAATACCAGGTTCCATCAGGAGGTCCAGCAGTAAGGCCAGGACGCTAGAAGCCCTCCCACTGGGGACTGGAACCAAATTAGAAGAATCACCAGGGGGCTACTGTGTGTGGGCCTACTGTACCAGTCTCATTATCCGCTAAATAACTATTGAAAAAACTTTCCACAGAGGAACTTCACATGGGTTCCTCAGGAAAAAGTCATGTTAGACTAACCTTATCTCCTTTTTTGAGAGAGTTACTACCTTACTGGATCAGGGGAATGCTATGGACATAGTTTATATTTACTTCAGTAAGGCTTTTGATAAGACCCCACATTATATTCTTGTTGATAAATTGGTAAAATGTGGTTTGGATCCTATTATTGTTCGGTAGATTGGTAACTGGTTGACAGAACTCACACAAAGAGTTCTTGTTAATTGTTCCTCATCCTCTTGGAGAGGAGTAACAAGTGGAGTGCCTCAGGAATCTGTCCTGGGCCCTGTGTTGTTCAACATCTTTACAAATGACTTGGATGAAGGAATGGAGGGGATGTTAATTAAATCTGTAGATGGATACTAAATTGGGAGGGGTAGCAAATACAGTAGAAGACAGAAGCAAGATACAGGATGATCTGGATAGGCTGGAGAACTTGGGTAATAAGGAATAAGGGAGAGCTTCATCTGAGAGAGTGAATGGAAGGAAGGAAATTGCCCCTTAGAACACAATCTACATTTCAAAGGGGCAGTGGCAGAAGAGTAAATACAGAAGAGTAAATACAGGCAGGAAAGGCCAGTGTTTCGATCTAGCTATCTACTCTCTCTTGCCACGAAGTCTGGAGGCTGAGTCAGGAACATCACACCTGGAACTTCCAACAGAACAGTCAGGAGATTGGCTCCTATCGAAGAAAGTACCTGCCACCAGAGACCAGAATTGTTTACTATGTTTGATTAAAGAAGCATTAATTAATAAATCCCAATTCCTGCTACATAGCAGTCAAGTGAGAAAGTCCAGCTTAGTGAGGACACAATTCAGCTGATCAAAAATAATTCCCACTGTCCTAGCTGTCAAACAAGAAAGTTCTGTGATCACATCAGCCCATGTCTTCCCCACCCTTAACTAAACCTGGGGGAATTGGCAATATATTGGAATATTTATTTTAAAAGGAGGGATGATACCCAGATTCCTAACAAGGTTTGTCTAAGTGTAAGCAGCTGATTGGACAGAATCTTCGGGGCAGGGTATAAAAGAGGCAACAGAGAAGCAGTTGGAAGGCAAAAGATCTTCCGGGATGGTGGTTACCAGCTGAAGTCTTCTAAGGGCTGGGCGAGTCATCGGCTGAAGGCAAAGAAGATTCGGCATCTAGGAGAAGGCACGGGAAAGAGCACTGATAGAGCCTAGGAAGAGGCTCGAATATCTGTGGCTGAGTCTGCCTGACGAGATGGGAAGAGTGCCTCAGCAAGACCGGAAGAAAGACTGCTGTAGCCTGAGGCGGTCCTGTAAGACCATCAAGAGGCCAGTTAGGGCATTCTCCAGCAGTAAGCCTATGAAGTACTGCCTGGGTGGAGGAACAGGGAAATCTGGCCGAAAGCGTTACAATATTCTAAGCTTTACAATATTCTAATAGAGAGAATGGAGCTGCGGTGGCTCAAGTGATTAAGACGCTGAACTGCAGGCTGTGGAAGGTCAGTAGTTCAGCGGTTCAAGACCCGGGTGCCGCAAGACAGGGTGAGCTCCTGTCTCTAGTTCCAGCTCCTGCCAACCTAGCAGTTCGAAAGCAAGAAATTGCAAGTAGATAAATAGGTACCACTTCGGTGGGAAGGTAACAGCGTTCCGTGCGCCTTGGTGTTTAGTCATGCCGGCCACATGACCACGGAAACGTCTTTGGACAGCGCTGGCTCTTCGGCTTTGAAACGGAAATGAGCACCGCAACCCTAGAGTCGGACTCGACTGGCTTTCGAGCAAGGGAACCTTTACCTTTACCTTTAATAGAGAGAATATTACAATATTCTAATATTTACAATATTATAATATTCTAATAGAGAGAATAGAGAACTGGGAACGAATGAAGGTCAAAGAAGACGGGGATGGCAAAGGATGAGATGGTTGGACAGTGTCATAGATGCAACGAACATGAAACTGAGCGGGCTTCGGAGGACGGCGGAAGACAGGAGGGCATGGCGGGAGCTGGTCCATGGGGTCGCGAAGAGTCAGACTCGACTGTGCGACTGAACAACAACAACAAATAGAGAGAGTGACTTTTAGTGAGTTGCCAACTCTAGGTTGGGAAATTCCTGGAGATTTCATGGGTAGAGCCTGAGGATGGCAGGGTTTGGGAAGGAGAGGGACCTCAGCAGGGTATAATGCCATAGAGTTAACCCTCCAAAGAACCCATTTTCTCTAGAGGAACTAATCTTTTCCGTCTGGAGATCAATTGTAATTCTGAGAGATATCCAGGCCCCACCTGGAGGTTGGCAACCTTCCTGTTAGAGCCTCTTCTTGGCAACCGTCCTTTAGTGAGGGATAGAGATGTTTAAACATTTGATTTGCAATTGTTTAACATTATTTCTATTTAAAACTTAAGTCTTTATTTACCAGGGACCTGACCTTTCGTTATATTATTTCTCTGAAGGGGAGGTTAAAATTATTAACTTTTTTGTTCTGAATTGGCCTTTAAGTCAGAACTGCATGTTCTGAAGAATTTCAGGATTTCATTTATGTGTTGAGAATATTCATAGATGGTTCAGCAAGAAAAGTTGTACTGAATGTAGTCCTTCAAACTCTAAATGGCGCATTGCAGTATTCGAGGGATATATTTTGTTCCAAATTCCCTTGCAATCCCATCAGAACAGTTGGCTTCCTTACCTGTACTTTCCAGAACAATCTACTGGGAAGATGGTCAGAATTCTTTGCCACCCATTAATATATAGATAGTAGAATTTCTTTTGGTATACATAATATGAACCTTTATCCAGTCTCATTTTCCCATTTGCATGTCAAAATGTGTCCCCCCCATCTGCATTTTACCTTCTCAAAACACTCAATCTGAATCCCGGTTCTTTTTACATATTACATTTCCACAGAGTTCGATATAACCTTCTTTTGAGCTAATTTGGCCTTAATTATTCTTTTGCAACTGAAACAGCCAAAAATGCAAATAGAAATGGGGAAAGGGTTTTCAGAGACCCTGTTTCTTAGACTATTCAGGCTAGTACATTCTGTATTCTCAAAGAAGAAACTAATTTTATGCCACTCTCTACTAATTTGGGTTCTCAATTATTTAACACCCCTGGAGTGAAACTTTTAAAGTTCCATAATAAGAGTCACTACATTACCCAATATAATTTCCATTTTCTCTTCTTCTTTTTTTTTAAAAAAACTAGGATTTATACTCCTCACCCCAGAAGTGACCCTAACAAGGGATGTTTTTAAGTGTGTATTTAATATTTTTCTGCCAACCGAGAAGCTTTACAATACCAAAATGGTCCAATTCCTTTTCAGATCTGAGTCAGGGATAGTTAGCCTCATTATGATACTCACATGGAGCAAATCTTGTTGCACAAAGCAGAACATGAACAAGCAGAATATTAGGCCTTGCTTGCTATTAGGGTCCATTGTGCATAAAAATAAAACGCAGATGTTACACTTCTTCCGAATCCTATTCTATTAACAATTTTCATATTTCTTTGTCTTGGGAAAATAATCCTCTGTGGTTTCTTTTCCTCCTTTAAGTCTCCTCAACGCCTATTAGATTTTGCTTGTTATCAAAGGCCTGCTTCACATGAGACACCCCCCCCCCAGTGTCCATGCATGGTGGCAGAGTGAGATCATGCACATCCACCAAACCCCAAGGGCTGCCTGGTGCATCTCGCATCCATATCTTTGATGAACGCTTAAATGAGGCTCCTCTCCCAGAGTCCAATGGGCTTAGGTTGAATCCAAGCAAATCTTTACCCCATCACCGATTTTGAGCATTAAAGACCACATACCGCAGGGCTATGCTTCCTGAAATCTGTGCATGTTGTATGGGATCTAATTGGTCCTCCTGCCCACTACATGCAGACTGAACGGTCTTGGGGAAAGTGTTGCAGTTGTAGCTCTGGTACACGGCTGCCTTGCCTGTTAAGGGTTCAGATTGCTGGGAGGCAGAATGTTCTTTTGCCCCTGGACACCTTCAGGTCGGCTGACACAACTGAGTTGAAGACGAGAATAGGAGATGAACACAAAAATTCTGGGGGGAGATAAGTAGAGGAGTTATTTTTGCAAGGACCAATGATTCACCCCTTTGATCAGCAACTGATTTTACACTGGACCGTTCTGAGGAGAGGATGGTTGGGCCAAGGCTCCACTCACCATTTCTAAGGAGGACAGTCAGTATGTTTCATTGCCACATTCTCCACACTCTTCTCTTCTCTTGTTTGGCAAAGAGGGTCGGGTTGCCAGGTCTGGGTTAGGGAATACCTGGAGATATTGGGGGTGGAGCCTGAGGACGGTGGGGTTTGGGGAGGGGAGGGACTTCATAGAATCATGGAGTTGGAAGGGACCTCCAGGGTCCTCTAGTCCAACCCGCTGCACAAAGAAGGAAATTCACAAATACCTTCCCTGCACACACCCACTGACCGCTGTTCCATGCCCAGAAGATGACAAAAAACCTCCAGGATCTCCAGCCAAACTGGCCTGGAGAAAAATTGCTTCCTGACCCCAACGTGGCGCTCAGCATTTCCCTGGGCATGTAAGAAAAGGACACAAGAACTAAGCACGGATGCAACCCTTCCTGCCCTCCCTCTCATGATCTGCCCAAGTTCACAGAATCAACATTGCTGTCAGATGGCCATCTAGCCTCTGCCTGAAAATCTCCAATGAAGGAGAGCCCACCACCTCCCAAGGAAGCCTGTTCCACTGAGGAACCACTCTAACCAGGGGTCATTTCGTAGAAAAAGAGCTAGGGGAACTCATTAGCATAACTCATTAGCATATGCCACACCCCCTGACATCAGGGGCCCGGCGGTGGACCTGCAAGGCCAGCGGGAGTGCGAGGAAGCCCCGCCAAGGCCCTCCCTGGCCCCAGGCAGGCAGGGGTGGGGAGAGGCCTGGAAGCGGGGCAGCCGGAAGCAGGGGGCGGGGCTTTGTCATATGCCCCGCCCCCTGCACCTCACCCGGGGGAACTGCGTTCCCCCGCGTTCCCCCCCACGAAATGACCTCTGCTCTAACCCACCACAATTGAGACAGTACATGAACTCGAGGCTCCATGCATGTCTTTTAGTCAGTTTTTGGATCGTTTCGTTCAGCTCAGCCTAGAGGAAGTTGACAGAATACTCTCAACCAGACACCCTACCACTTGCTACCTTCATTCGTGCCCATCATGGCTCATTAAAGCTGGTCGTGATGGGCCACAAGATTTCCTAAGGGAGATTGTCAACAAGCCCCTCTGTAAAGGAACTTTCCCTGCGGCACTTAAGGAAGCAGTGGTTCGCCTCTCCTAAAGAAACCATCTTTGGACCCAGCTGAATTGGCAAACTATCGGCTGATCTCTAACTTGCCCTATCTGGGCAAGATTATTGAGACAGCAGTGGCAATTCAGTTGCAGATTTTTCTGGATGATGCTGATATACTAGACCCATTCCAGTCCAGCTTTCATCCAGGCACCTTCCGTTGGGGAGGGAGAAGGACAGGCACCTTCAAAAAATATTGTACAGTTTCATAAATACGTACTGGTCCTAAAAGAGTGTCAGTCTTGGGCAACAACTGCCCTTGCCTTTGCTCCCCTGCTCCATAGTAATCGCTTGCAGCTGTTTTCGTTCCCATTTCCCCTCTCAGTGTAAGCACTGGCAATTAGTGTGCAAACTGGCTAGACTTTGGGCTCCTTGGGAAAGACTTATCCAGAATTTCTAAATGTCTTGATTTTCTTTTCTCTCCCCACCCTAATTTCAGGTCAGCTGCAACAGAGAGGCCTAGAGACTTACCTTTTTTTAAAAAAAAAAATGAAAGCTGGGCATTCAGAGAGCATGGTATACATATTGGTATTGGGTTATCTCAATGTAACAATGTTCCATTGCTGATTTTTTTTTACATTTGCAGAAGCCCCAGTGGCCCCAGGGAAGGGCAGGGTGAGGCAGGGAAATTGTGGGGAAACCTGACATGGAAGACAGGAAGACAGGAAGACAGGAATACGAACAAGAGTGGGGTCTAAGAACAGGAGACAAAATGGATGCAAGGTCCGCATGGAGGTGACTCATTGCTTTCACAGAGAGTGCAATCTTCCCTTGGCAGTGGCAGCGACACTTCTGCTAGTACTCAGGACTCGGCACTCGCCTTCCCTGCCAGTGTGTGTCTCGGCGGCAGGAAGCTAAGTCCTTGTGGAGCTGGTCCCTCAGCTGAACCACCCATTGAGGTGAGTCAGGCGGGCTTCCCAATTACACCTGTACCTCATCGGCTGCTGCAGGACCAGGTGTGGGGGTTACAGGCTCGGCGCTGGTGGCGGCACGCTGTCAACTCCCAGGGAATCAGCAGGGCTGGCTTCTGGCTCTGGCAATGCCGGTGACTCTGGCTGTGCTGCCAACTCAGGCAGGGGCTCGGCGCGGTCATCGTCGCCCATGACAGGGAGGTAGGTTCTATTCCCAACCTGCGTGTGTCCATTGGACCATAATAGGTGTAGAAGGGGAGCAGGATGAAGTGCACTACTCCACCTTTTGCAGTGGCTGGAATATGAGCTTTTCGCTGGCATGGGTACAAACTAGTCCTCGTGATCAGAAACACTGCTTATTTTAACATTTGTGATCATGGGACCATCTGAAGGAATGTTTGAAAACATCGAACGATCTTAGGAAACCCCCGGACAAGACCGTCATCATCTCTGTGGAGTTGTCAGATCTGAATTTTCATGTGTATTTTTAAATTTAAATTTAAAGTTGAATCTAATTCTTTACTTGGAACTGTTTTAAATGTATATTTATTTTTAATATTGAGAACTTTGTTTTTACTGTTGCATATTTTTGCCTGTTAGCCGCCCTGAGCCCTACAGGGGTAGGGCAGGATATAAGTTTAATAAATAAATAAATAAATCTGTACATGTACAATTTATACACGCACACAGTTGCCATAATCATGTTTTGGTGACCACATGTAGGTGGAGAGCATCTGAGGTCAGTACACTCATTCCTGTCTTCCCCTTTAACAAACATTGTCTGAACTGGGTTTGTGTAGCGGACCAGTGTGTGTGTGCAACTCTTTTTGCACAACTGAGAACCCTGGAGAAATAGTTTCCTAACTGCGGCCAGAAAGCAGGGCCGGCTGCAGCTTATTTTGCACCCTAGGCGAAGATCCCTTCTGCCCCCCGTGCGCCCACCAATTTTCAAAAATAAATGTATTTTAGGAAGAATGAAAAACACAAATAATCAAGAAACTCCAAGAGTACGGGGCCGGGTGCAGTTTGGTGCCCCTAAGGGCCGTCCCACTCTAGGCGATCGCCTAGTTTGCCTAGTGAGTGAGCCGGGCCTGCCAGAAAGCTATATACGTATACATGTCTGGGCTCTATAACACTCTCAAAGGAATGGGTATAGGTCGGGGGGAAGGGGGCTTGCGGCCACCAGTGAGTGGGGGTTCAACAGTGAGAGAGTCAGTGTGGTATAGGGGTAGGAGTGTCAAACTGCAATCTGGGAGGCTTAGATTCAGATTCGAACTCTACCGTGGAAACTTGCTGGGTTACCTTGGGCCAGCCACTCTCTCTCTCTTTTTTTTGAGCCCCTGGAGGGGAAGGGGGACTACATATATAGGATAAAGCAAAGAACCCACTACTATCTAAAAACCCAAGAGAGGAGATCCTCACTAGCTTAGTTACAACAAATCTTCATTTCATTTAGATTATTATAAACTGAGACAAACATTTATATTACTTTTCTTTTGCTTTTGCTTTAAATCTTAAATTTAACTGTCTAGAAACAGTACCCCCCAATCATCCCACTTCAAAGTTCTCAAAGGCACAATTCAGAGTCCTTCAGCCTTCACTTCTCCTTTCCTCGTCTCTTCCGCAGTTTATAAGGACTTTTTGGAGTAGCTGCCCCTTGCTCTGTCACAGAGTTCTCTCCGGAAGAACCCGAGTCCAGCTCGGCACTAGACTTGCTATCCTCTTCTTTTTTCCCGTCCTCTGATCTTCCCAGCTGAACCCTTAGGAATTCTTGAGCTTTCAGAACAGAGTCAATCTTTTCTTTTTTGTCTTTAATCTTGAAAGTGATGCCTTCTGGAAAATAGCCATTTATATCCAATTGAGTTTGTCTGAAGAAAAAGCACGAGCTCTTTGTACTTCTTTCTCCATTGTCTTACTTCAAATGGAATATCCTGTAGCGTTCTGATGGTATTTCCCCCCACTTTCAGATGTATTCTAGCGACCGCTTTCAGGATTGCATCCCTCACATGCCTCTTTGAGAATCTTACGACAATTTCCCCAGGCAGATTATTTTTCTTTATATAGCCTGAATATGATCTGTAAACCACATCCATATCGCTCGGCAATGATTCCGTCTTCATTTCTGTCACTGGGGCTAGTAATTCACTCATCACTTCTTTAAGATTCTCCCCCCTGTTCTCTGGCCCAGCCACTCTCTCAATCCAACCTATGTCATTGGGTGGTTGTTGTGAGGATATAATAGAGGAAGGGAGAACAATTTTGTAAGCCACGTTGGGACCTCATTGTGGAGAATAATGGGCAGGATGTGCCAGTGCCTGTCCTCCATAGCATACGGAGGCAGGGAAAAGCTGCCTGTCCAACTCTCCCTCCAGCAGCATAGACAGGCCCCCCTGCCGCCCGCCCCCAAGAGAGGGAACAGGCTCCCCACTGCTGTCCATCTGCTGACACTGGGGGGGGCTCCTCCTTGGTGATGCAGTTTGTTGGGGGGCTGGTAGGGACAGACATGGTTTTTGGTGCCCCACTATGTCTGGCACCCTAAGCATTTACTGGAGCTGCTTAGTGGACAGCCCACCCCTGCCCACCCACACAACCACTTCTCACTGTTTACACTGCTGCCACCCATGGGCCTGAACAGAAAATACATGTTTTGTCTTAGGGAACCAGGTGTGGTAGGTGCTCCCGGGTGGGAGTGAAGGTTGCTGCCCCCACCAATCCCTCACATAAGTTCACCTCATCACCTCGCTTCATTACTGAGCCAGCCACAATTCCACTCCCCCTACACGTGCCCATTCTCCCCACTTAAAGTGTTGGGAAAGGGCCAGGGCCGGCTCACTCACTAGGCGAACTAGGCGATCGCCTAGAGTGGGCCGACCCTTAGGGGCGCCAAACTGCACCCAGCCCCGTACCCTGAGAGTTTCTTGATTATTTGTGTTTTTCATTCTTCCAAAAATGCATTTATTTTTGAAAAATGGTGGGCGCAGGGGGGGGGGGGCACCAGAAGGGATCCTCGCCTAGGGTGCAAAATAAGCTGGGGCCGGCCCTGGAAAGGGCTAGAGTTTTGCTAGTTTACACATGTTCTGTTTTCCTTCTTCCATCTATATATGTATTCGTGCAGGAATCTATTATGCAGCAGCCTCCTGCGTATTCCAAGGTCTACTGAAGTGCTGGGCTGTACATCTCCACTTCCCAGGGACGAGCACATGTTTGGAGTGTGGTTCAACAGGCTGAGTCATTCAGGGAATGTGTCTGGTAATTATTTTGGGTTCTGCTTAAAGACACAAAATTTGTGTCTGGCCAAGAACAGAAATTGCTAAGAACATAAACAGACCCTCGTCTTGGAGATGCCTGGTGCTTGTTTCATGTCGCATTAGCAAGCATGTTAACTGATCTTGCTGGCTCTATATGCATTTGTTTTAACCAAATGACTGTGGACAATTAGGAGATGCATCAAAGACCTGATTATTATGTTAATTTTGGGAAAGGTAAAATCAGCAGGCAGTGATTTCACCCACATCGCTTTTGTGCGGTAAACATTTGGTTTGTATGTTCTCTTATGGTGGAAGATGGGCTACTCTTTGAAAAACTAGGAGTTGCACTACTATGCTGAGTACTAGTGCTGGGGAAAAATCACTGAAGTTTCTAAGTTCACCTGGTTTCTCGAGCTGTAATGGTGACTCCATGTTTCAGCCACCCAGCTGGGGAGGGGGAAGTCCATGCTTTCCTGCCACTCGGCCACCCACCCCCATCCAGCATCCGGCTAGCTCCCCCTCCCCCACCCAGTTCTGCAAAATCTGGGCCGCGTTAAGTTGGGCCCTCTCCACATTTCCTGGGCAGGGCACGATCTGCAGGAACAATTCCAGGACTTTGGCAAAGTGCTAGTTAGTTACTCTTTTCACTTTGGGGGCAGTCCCTTGCAGAAATTAACATCAAATAATTGAATCGCCTGCCTTTTAGAGAGAGGGGATTTTTGGCGATTCTGCAACTGCGAGGAGTTTTTTTAAAAAGTTACTACAGGTTATTTAAGCATTATTCCTATCCATCATTACTCCTTTTCTTTTTAAAAGACAGATAATCACACACAGCTTGGTCTGCCTTTTAGGGAGAGGGAGGAGATGATTGGAGGTGTCTTTGAGGAGGAGGAGTTTTTGAAAAAGCATTGCATTATTTCTATGTGGTGCTGCATTACCAATGCTCCTCAAAATTAAAAAAAATTAAAACAGGTTGGGTGGAGAATCTTGAGAGCCTTGTGAGAACACAACATCAGAGCACATCAGGCATGAAAGGGAAACCACTGTAAAAATGGAGAGAAAACAGACTGTCCTGGGCTGTCTGGAGTCTCCATTGCAAGAGTGTAACATAGGCGTAATCTTCGTGGGGGCAGCGGGGCATCAGCCTCCACCGAAATTTTCAGGAAGGTGCTCAGCCTCCCCCGGGAGCCACCCTTGCTCCTAGCAAAGCAATGCCTCTGGCCCAGCCCCAACCCCCCGCCCGGGAAATTGGAAAGTCTACACCCTTTTCACACAGAATTGCATCCGCAACCAGAGTACCACGAAGTATCACTCCGGTGTAGAATCAGCCTCTGTCAAGTTCCTGGTGGTATCCTGGAATGCTGGGCTTAGTGCAATAGACTTTGGCCCATTCTGCCTCTAGCATTCACTCCGCTGTTTTACCAAGCCCACGTTGGAACAGAAATTCCCCTCTACATTGCGTGCCACTTTCACTTTCTTTGATTGTGGGATTTTATTGAACCCTCCACACTACAGTTTCACTTCCTTTGATCTCTGGTTTTGTGGTTACTGTCTGCATAGATTTATGGCCGTTTTATGGCCACTCAGGGGTGACTCTGCAGTCAGTAGAGGGTTGGCCCAGAGTATTTGAATGTGGTTTTGAGCCGCATCTTTTTTCTGTTCCAGTGCCGCTTTGGTAAAACAACAGAGCGAATGCTGGATGCAGAATGGGCCAGTGTTATTCCTCTCCCCTTACACTGTACGTTTCAGGTTTGAAGTAGGTTGGAGGTGACTATGGCCCTTTCTGCACTCCCCTTTTAATCGATGTTCACCGTGCTGTCCTCCAAGCAATTCTGCGCTGAAATCGAATCCAACCCTCTTTTTTAATACAGGCTGCTTCTTCTTCTTCTTTTTCTTTGCATTCTGCACTAAAATTGAGTTTTATATTGGGGTTTTCCCCCATTCTGCATTACGTTACCTCCCTTGGTGTAGGAGAGCCAGTTTGGTGTAGTGGTTAAGTCTGTGGACTCTAATCTGGGAGAATCGGGTTTGAGTCCCCACTCCTCCGCTTGCAGCTGCTGGATGACCTTGGGCAAGCCATAGTTCTGTCAGAGCTGTTCTTGAAAGGGCAGTTCTCTCAGAGCTCTCTCAGCCCCACCTACCTCACAGGGTGTCTGTTGTGGGGTGGAGAGGGGAAAGGAGTTTGTAAGCCGCTTTGAGACTCTGAGTGAAGGGCAGGGTATAAATCCAATCTCCTCTTCTTCTTCTTCTTCTTCTTCTTCTTCTTCTTCTTCTTCTTCTTCTTCTTCTTCTCCTCCTCAGTTTCAGCCTGCTGTTCCCCAGGTTATTTGGATGCTGTTTTGCTGTGGGCTTAAATTTCCTCGAATCTGGGCGATTCTGCATCTAGCATTTGCTCCACATTTTCTCAACTGGTAGGGAAAAGTCCAGCTCAAAACCACACTCAAATACCTCAGGGAAACGCCATACTGACTGCAAAGTCACCCCTGAAAGGCCATAAAACTGCCATAAATCTATGCGGAAGGTACTATAAAATCTGGTGATCCACATTTGAATGTGGTTGCAACAGATTGTAGGGTTTTCGTTCCCCAGGTTATTCGAAAGCGGCATGGAGTGTGGAGGCTACCATAAAATCCTATGATCAAAGGAAGTGAAAGCAGCATGGAGTGTGGAAGCTAACATAAAATCTGATGATCAAAGCAAGTGAAAGCGGCATGGAGTGTTGGAGCTACCATAAAATACGATGATCAAAGGAAGTGAAAGCGGTATGGAGTGTGGAAGCTACCATAAAACCTGATGATCAAAGGAAGCAAAAGTGGCATGGAGTGTGGACGCTACCATAAAATCCGATGATCAGAGGAAGTGAAAGCGGCATGGAGTGTGGAGGCTACCATAAAATCCGATGGTCAAAGCAAGTGAAAGCGGCATGGAGTGTGGAAGCTACCATAAACTCCGATGATCAAAGGAAGTGAAAGCGGCATAGAGTGTGGAAGCTACCATAAAATCTGATTATCAAAGGAAGTGAAAGCAGCATGGAGTGTGGAAGCTACCATAAACTCTGATGATCAAAGGAAGTGAAAGCAGCATGGAGTGTGGAAGCTACCATAAACTCTGATGATCAAAGGAAGTGAAAGCAGCATGGAGTGTGGAAGCTACCATAAACTCTGATGATCAAAGGAAGTGAAAGCAGCATGGAGTGTGGAAGCTACCATAAACTCCGATGATCAAAGGAAGCAAAAGCGGCATAAAGTGTGGAAGCTACCATAAAATCCTATGATCAAAGGAAGTGAAAGCAGCATGGAGTGTGGAAGCTACCATAAAATCTGATGATCAAAGCAAGTGAAAGCGGCATGGAGTGTGGAAGCTACCATAAAATCTGATGATCAAAGCAAGTGAAAGCGGCATGGAGTGTGGAAGCTACCATAAAATCTGATGATCAAAGCAAGTGAAAGCGGCATGGAGTGTGGAAGCTACCATAAAATCTGATGATCAAAGCAAGTGAAAGCGGCATGGAGTGTGGAAGCTACCATAAAATCTGATGATCAAAGCAAGTGAAAGCGGCATGGAGTGTGGAAGCTACCATAAAATCCGATGATCAAAGGAAGTGAAAGTGGCAGGGAGTGTGGAAGCTACCATAAAATCCGATGCTCAAAGGAAGTGAAAACGGCATGGAGGGTGCAAGCTACCATAAAATCCAATGCTCAAAGGAAGTGAAAGCACCATGGAGTGTGCAAGCTACCATAAAATCTAATGAGTAAAGGAAGTGAAAGCAGTATGGAGTGCAGAGGAGAATTTCTGTTCCAACCAGTGTTCCCTCTAAGCTGAGTTAGCGTGAGCTAGCTCACAGATTTTTAGCCTCCGGCTCATACATTGTTGGCTTAGCTCAGGAAGTATAGCTCCAGAGCAAACTAACTCATGCAGTAGCCAAATCGCTCGCTCACAACTCTAATGCCCGCAGCTCACAAAGTAGAATTGTTGCTCACACAAGAGTCCACTGCTTGTGCTTAGGGGGAGCGTTGGTTCCAATGTGGGTTTGTTAAAACAATGGAGGGAAAAGCCAATGCAGAATCAGCCTCAAACACTGAGAAAATCCAGAGTGGCAGGCAAATGCAGAAAGGACCTAGGGCTGCTTCTTCACTGTGAGAATTCTGTGTCCCTCATTGGTAGCTTGGAAAATTCCTGGAAATTTGGGGGGTTGAGCCTGGGGGAGGGCGGGGTTTGGAGCAAGGAGGGACCTCAGCAGGGTACAATGCTGAGTTTACCCTCCAAAGCAGCTATTTTCTCCAGGGGAGCTGATCTCTGTAGTTTAGAGATCAATTGTAATTTCAGGGGATCTCTGGGCCCTAGATGTATGTTTGCAACCCTAGGATTATGTCACCTTGTTTGGTCAGGTTTTGGGATTTGTGGTCCAGTGAGATCATGATAATTGAAGTTTCACCATTATTGAGTTCCATAGCTGCTAAATATGTTTGCTGTTTGGTTTAATCTGCTGATGGGTTATGTTTTTGTTGATTGTATCTTTCTTCTGCTGGAAATTTTGAAGGGTTGTAGAATTATGATTGTTATGTTATTGTGCTGCTCTCTTATTGTTCTTTTTATTGATTTGTTTTAGTGCGGTGATGACAGCTAGCTGCCATGTTTTGCTTGTTCCCTTCCCTGATCCTGGCGCTATGGCGCATGCCTCATAGCTTGCTCGCTGCTCTGCCGCTTGCCGTAAACAGCTATAGGGAGACCGTGAGAACCAGTGCTGCCAGACTGAGTTATCTGTCTGACCTTGTTTTTTTGTTTGTTTTTTTTGTTTAAAAAACATTTTATTAGGATATGGTAAACACAAGACAATATATATCAAACACTTTTATACCCATATATCCTACCCTCCTACCCTTCCCCCTCCCTTTTCAGCTTCCCACAGTGCTCCAACCTCCTGCTCAGTTCTTAAATCCTCTTAACCTCCTTTTAAATCTATTACACAAATCTATATGTAATTTACCCTTCCCTAATTTGGTTATACATCTTAATCCATTTTACAATATCTATTAACTTTCAGTAGTTATCAAAACTAAATAAACCGTCCCTTACATCCCAGTTGTTTTCCAAATAGTCTTTAAAATCTTTCCAGTCCGCAAAAAAATCCTCTTCTCCCAAATTATTAAGTTTCCTTGTCAATTTGTCCATTTCAACCATAAAAAGTAATTTCTTAATCCAGTCTCCAATCTCAGGCACTTTATCTTGTTAGTTATCTGTCTGACCTTGTGATGGGGGGGGGGGGCTTGCGTTCCACTGCAGGTGTGAATTTTTCGGCTCTCATGGGGCACTGAGACTCTCCCGCTTATTATGTAACCTCCCGCCGGGAGAATTCCTGCCCGCACGCTCGGATTTCATTTGCTTAGCCATTTGCCTCATCCTGCTATATGTTTCCGCCCCATGGTCATTCCTAACAATAATCTTGTGGACATGGTAACTTGTAGTCTAATAAAGCATAACGCTTCCCTGGAAACGTTTGTGGAGATTTACTTGCTGTTGAACCTGACAGGTATATTATATTGTTTTTGAAGCTGCTTTGGGCATAGCACAAGTGACGTGTGAATTTTTAAATAAATTAAGTAAATCCAAATATTATATGTGAAATTTTAGTTCTCAGACATATATGTTAAACGGAAATGTTTGCCTACAAATTGGAAATGAGCATCTCAGTCTTATGGTTATTTGCATCTTGGTAGATCTCAGACATCAAATCTTCAAACTTTTCCAGGGTCACATAATAAACTGTAGAAGAGAAGAAGAGATTGGATTTATACCCCGCTGTACATAAGCATGAGAACTGGTCTCGGGTGGATCCCCATTTCTCGAGGGCTGACCCTTTGAAGAAGAGAAACTGAGAGCCAAAACAGATGAGAAGCTGGGAGATTTGGGATCACATTTTCCCAGTTCAGACCACAAGCTATGAAGGTAAAGGAGGGGGGATTTAATCAACCCACCCCTGTACAGTTTCACCTAGCCAAATCAGCCTCTACGGTATCCTTTAGATGTGGGAAGAGAAAAAGACAGGCCACCTGTCTTTTTTCTTTCAAAACTACTAATACTCCAGAGAAGATATTTTGAAAAGTGAAACCATGAAGGGATGGAAGACACACACACCCCTTTATGCGTGATCTGAATAGGGATAGCAAGGCTGCAATTTATTAGCTTAGATGGCTCCTTCCACCACCACAATGAGGAAAGAATCTCCCCTCTTTCCCTTGTTTCAGGTGAACTAAGTAGGTTGAGATCCAAGAGATCCAAGAAGTTTGACTTGAAAGGCAGTCTTGACTAGCCAATCCAAGCAGAAGATGCCAGCAGAGGGTAGTGGGTTTAAGAATAACCTAGGAATTATGAGTCAGACAGTGGTATAAACTGTCCCCCTCAGGCTAGATTTGGAGGTTTGGTTTCAGCAGTACCTACAGTGGTCTGGGCATCATACAAGAAACAAAGCCAGAAGACAGTAGAGCTGTTAGAAGAAGGGTCAGGGATTTTATTTACAAATCAATTTCCCGCTCTACAAACAGGTATTTGTTGTGAAAGGTTTTCCCATCCTTCCTTTATCTAATTATTTATTCTAAAGCATATATGTTGCCAGGTAGCTGGCAAGGACACTTGTGGTGACTAACAGACAATATTTCTAAAAAACAATCCACAAGATTAAAACAATAGCAAGACAGAAGCACCCTGATTAGCATCAAACCTGTCCACTGTATCCACGGAATAACCTGAGCCACTAGTCAGATTAAAAAATCCCGCAAGAAAGAAAGGTCTTTTACTCTTTTCCCCTAAACACCCAGTGAGCTGACCAGATAAGCTTCTCTTGGTAGGGAAGTCTGCAGAGGAATTCCTGGAGACGGAAGCTCTGTTTTCCATCACCTCACTCCTGGCCTAAAATGGTGGCCATCAGAGAGACAGACGATCTCTCTCTAGTTGAGGGGAGAGCACATTGTCAGTGGCCTCAAAGTGCAATGGTCTCGTTTCTTGCCAGAATGTAATTCTTTCTGCCAATAGTACATTCCATTGCCATTGCTGTGTTGAATGTGGCTGAGGGGGTGTTGCAGATATTATTAGTTATTGTCTACGAGGTAGTTACTGGTGAGCATGGCAGCTCCCTCTGTCCAAATGCCTGTGCTGCTTTGGAACCACTTGTTTTAATTTAGTAAAGAGCAAGAGTCCAGTAGCACCTTAAAGACTAACAAAACATGTGGCATGGTATGAGCTTTCATGAGTTACTGCTCACTTCTTCAGATATCTCTGGACTCTGCTGTTTTCTCTTCTACAAACAGACTAACTCAGCTACTCGTCTTGTTTTAATTTAGTTTATTTTTTTTTAAAAAAAGCTTTGGATCCTATGTGCTCCCCCCCTACTTGGAATGTGCCCATCTAGTTAACTATAAAAGCAATAAAACAATAACATTGTTGACTCTGAGCCTGTGTAACAAGGTTCAGTTAATACCACTCAAGTTACAAACTCTAATTTCTTCCCTTCTTCCTTACCGTTCTGCTCAGATTCTCTGTCAGAAACTGTACCACATAACTCAAAGTGATGGAAAATATCCTGCATTCAATAATACTTTGCTTCATTGAGGAAGGGAACTTTGGAAAACTGCTGAATAGCCGTTCCTGTCTTGATTATATATTTTCCTTCACAGTAGAACCTAAAATCCAGAGGACGATGCTACTGAAACCGATAGTCTAGTCACAAAAGGGGCTTTCCTGACTTCCTGTCTGTTTTTCCAGAGTGTTTGTTTGTATTGGTGTCTGAATTGGTTTTTTCGAGGCTGACCCTGGGATGTCTCTCTGACTTCAGGCTTCCTGAGGCAAAGTCTCCTTCAAAGCAATGGAGGGGGTGGAGAAGGGGGAAAAAAAGAATTTGAATGGGCTGTTTAAGTTACACTGAGGAACTAAACCCAAGAGAAAGTTTTCCACAGGGGTGCCAAGGCAGATGTTGTGCGCCGGACTAGTCACTGGCTTGAGCTCATCCTGGAAGACACCCTGTGCATGTTGATGTTGTGGTTTGGGAAAGGCATTTTAGAGTGGAAGGGGAAAACAATGGGGAGAAGGACAGTGAAAGCCCTTGAAATCTGGTTAACAGCTGTCAGATCTTCAGGAGCGTTTAAAAGGTGAGGGCGCAGATGAAAATGGTTACACGGCCTTATATGATACGCATTTGCCATAGATAAAACTGGTTAGATTTGTGTCATTGCCATTTATTTAATAAAAACTGGGAAGGGGGAGTGAGGGAGCAGAGGCAAGCACTAGATTTATTGATTGCTTTGCACATCAAAGTGACTTTTAATTGGAGCTTTCCAACCCTGGCAGCTATAAGAACTTGTTAACAGCTCTTGAATCAAGGGTATACATGTGCCTGAAACTCCATAATGGGAGAGGAAATAGGCAATTTTGAGTGGGAGAAAGCTAGCAGCGAGAGAGTTCAGCCTGTACCCCATGTTCTCATATAACTGAGGACACAGGTGGGATCCAATGTCCTTGCCATGTGCCCTGGAGTAGCAGTCACATATGAGTTGCAGAGTCTCCTCAATTCCCTCATGTACAGTTCCTGATTTAGACCATGTCTGTGGCACGTGTGGAAAAGGAGCTTCAGCCTCTGCCCCCCACCATTCCCCCAACCTTTGTTGATCCTTGGGGGGGTGCTATTTAGGGAAACCTACATGTACACTCATGAGTTTCCCCAGGGCTTTTTTTGTAGAAAAAGCCCAGCAGGAACTCATTAGCATAATAGGCCATACCCAACAGCAGGAACTCATTAGCATATTAGGCCATACCCCTGACAGCACAGCTCATTTACATATTAGGCCACACCCCCATGCTACCAGAAGTGTGGTCATCCAGCCACACCCACCTTTTGCTTCTTATTCTCTTTACCTTGTTTGTTGTCAAAACCCAGGGCTTTTTGCATGTTAGGCCACACACCCCTAATTGTAGCCAATCCGAATGAGTTTCTGCTGTTGGGTGTGGCCTATTATGCTAATGAGTTCCTGCTGGTCGTGGCCAACTTGGGAGCCAGCCGGAACTCCGTTTCTGTGCGTTCCTGCCCAAAAATAGCCCTGAGTTTCCCCAACAGGCCAAACTGCCTTCCCCCATCAGATTTTTTCCTTTCAGGAAAATTGTGCAAGAGGGGAGGTTGTCCATACATGAAACAGTCATGATCCAAATCGGGCATTGTGCTCACAGGAACAAAGGAAAACCTAAAGCTGTGTGACTGTTCCACCAGGACGCAGGTTGAAGACCCTGGAAACAACCTGTATTACTCCTTAGTCTATGAATCAAAAACTGCATCCTTCTATGGCTGCTTACAAAAAAAAAAGTCTTCATTATATACATTTGTTTGTGATATGTAGTTTGTCCCTCAAGTAGGATTCTTTTTTATTCAGGCAGGTTTTTCTGAATGAATGATTTGTCTGCGCTCGGTCACCATCACTATTGTTAAATGTATTTATATGTAGTAACCATTGCGGGAGGCAGTAATATTTTAATTAGCTGTCAGTTTAAGGTCATCACATAAAATCAGGCTCGGACAAGAACGTGAATAAAGGGAATGAGAGAAGGAAACATAACTCGCCTTCAGCCTCCTCTTGGGCTAAGCATAGTTCTTCTCGCTCTTCCCGCTCTGAGGTTTACTGTTGTGAGGAAAAATTCCAGACAGAATACTCAGCCATGGTGAAGTCTGTTGACCTGCTGTTGGATACAGAGAGAAACAGATCTCAGGCCAAAACACCAGACTTCATGGAGCAGAATACCAGCGGTTTTTCAGCCAACCTTCTCATTTGAAGGCACTAAAAATAATTTGCAGCTGTTTTACCCTCAACACCCTAAATTTGCTAGCTAACAACAGAATGCCAGAGCGGGACAAACTCCATGTGTGCCATCTTGAGCTCACTTACTGGAGAAAGGGCGGCATATAAATAGGGTTGGCAGGTCATGACCCAAACAACATGGCCATAACTTTAAAAATTTCTTGATGTCTTCCCTTGCTTGTTCTGTCTTCAGTATTGTTGCTCACCCTTTCTTCCTTCCCTGCCTCTTCCAGATATGCCAAACAGGACTATAGGTGGGTCACACTGCAGACAGAGGGCTCGTGGCGGACAACAGGGCCAAGGGTGAGAGGGCTAGAGAAGCCGCTCCTGCTGCATTTGGGAAGACTTTAAGATAAATGCACACGCTCTGAGTGGATGCCTGGCAACACTATGTGCAAGTGTAATTAATACATTAATTGAAATTAGGAATATTTTCCAGTTTGACTTCTTTAATAACCACCCTGTTGTTGTTTTTTTGAAAAAATCATATTGTATTCAGGGGTATATACAGGGGTCATTTCGTAGAAAAAGAGCTAGGGGAACTCATTAGCATAACAGCATATGCCACACACCCTGACATCAGGGGCCCGGCGGTGGACCTGCAAGGCTGGCGGTGGACCCGCAAGGCCCTCCCTGGCCCCAGGCAGGCAGGGGTGGGGAGAGGCGGGGAGGAAGCAACTTACCCTCCCTCTTCTCCTGCCTCCTCCTGGCTGAATGAGGGCTGGAAGCAGGGGGCGGGGCTTCATCATGTGCCCCGCCCCCTGCATCTCACTCGGGGGGACTGCGTTCCCCCGCGTTCCCCCCCGAAATGACCTCTGTATATATATAACCAAGGCCAAATTCCTTTGTACTGAGTTAGAGAGCAGTTGCAGTGACAGAAGCCATTGTGTTTCACAATACTAAAATTCCAGAACAAGAAACAAAATGAAAACAGGCTTTTACACGAGGCAAAATGGGATTTTGTGCATATGTGTAGATTCTCCCCTTTTCACATATTGAATAATTCACACCAATATGGTTCCTTTACAAAACAATTTTTAAAAAAATTAAAACAATAAAAACTATACTCGGAACTTAGTATAGTAGACAACTAACAAACTTTCATGAATTTTAAAAGAAAATATCTAAAATTAACTATTTCTTATGTTTCTGTACCTTGGGGTATCTTTCTTCCCCACAAATCTCTCTCTCAATTATGAGATAAATATTTAACAGAATTGGGTCATCAATAGTTTGTAATGAAAGAGTATATCTCTCTGTGAAGAAATGCACTTTCTTCTGGGAGGTTAGCAACCAGCAAACCTCCAACTGGCATTTTAAAAGTTTTTTTTCTGGGAAGGAGGAAGTCCATCAATAGCCTGCCTCGGCGGGGAGGGTGGGATATAAATCAAATAAATCAAATCAAATCTTTACAGGCTCACCTCTTAAGAAATGTTATTAGGTCCCGCTAGAGACAATGGGATGGGCCAGTTCACCCTCCCCTTTCTCCAACTGGGGTATATAGATTTGGAGGACTGAGAAGACCAGACAGACCATCAGGACGGGAATTTCTAGAATCTACAGGAAGGAGACAGGGATTTGAAAAAATCTCAGTGCAACAGGAAATTGCTCTCCTTTTTTGGGATGCTGCTTTCCTGAGAGGAAAGCATCTGAGCAGGCTGCCATTGACCATGTGGCCAGTCGGAAGGGATGAAGGATGCTTTGAGGTAATGGTGACTGTGTAGAGATCTGTAACTACCTAAGCTTATAGAGCCTGTCCTATTTTACCATCCGATAGGGCATGTACATGGGAAGGGATAGAGGATTTACATTTTTTACCAATTTCTTTTGTTTCCTTTGCTCAAATCTGGTGCAATGCTTAAAGTATATTTGTAGACATTTTCTTTTAAATAGATACTTTAAACTGTTAATGCTGGGAGTGGTTCTCTGTACCACATAGACCTCTACCATTTCAGACACGCTATTTTAAAAGGGGCTCCCGGGGGGTTGGCAAGGGGCATTAAACTGCCCCCATGGTAGCCAGGCATTGGGCAAGCAGGAGGCACAGAGGCAAGGCCTCAGAGCTTAGAAGGGGAGCTGGGGGTCCTGATCCTCCCACTGGGGAATCCCTAAATTGATCAGGTGGTGGTGGTGGGCTACTGAAGAGTAAAAGAAAAGCCCCTCCAGGGAGTTGGGAACCCCTAGGAGGGCAGGGCTTGAAACGGGGCCAACAGGCCAGAGCAGGCACGTCCTGCCACACTTTCCATAGCACTTAAATGGTTCCCTGGACAAGTGTTTTTTTAAGTAAGCTCATGGGGTATTTTTTGACCCTGATGTGTTACATGGCCTTAGGGTAAAAAAGTATCCCAATGGCAAAATGCATAAATACCTGAGGTTCTTTTGGGACCCTAGGCACTTTTTTTCACAGAAAGCAAACTGTAAGGGGTAGCTGGCTGTCCCGGGAACGCTGGTTACTGTTGTACAGCTGATAGTCCTAAGAGGACAGAGTTATACAGCCGCTTCTCTGGGCATTCTGTCAATAAAAGTGCAACCAGCATAAGAAACTCACTGTGAGCTTGCCTCCACATTTAAACTCTTAATACTTCTTGAATAGCTTTTGTGTGATTTTTCAAAGCATTAGACACATGCGTTATTACTATTAGTGCCTTGTAGAGATGTAACATATCCAGAAATTTTGAAGGCTTCGGGGGAAAAACAGGGTTTGGGGGAAGGAAAACATGGAGATATTATGAAAAATTGAAATATGTACTCTACTTACTGCTTTATCAACATAATGTGCATCATTTATAACTTAGAAAGCATATAAAATGGTACTATTTGGAATATTTATGAAAGTTAAAATGATAAATACCTTACTTTCCTACAAGCAAAATTGCAAATATAGCCTATATCAGAGGCAGAGCACTACAAACTGCGGCACCCTTTGGGCCTAAATATTCATGGCACAGTCCTCGCAACGACGTCCAGGTCCACCAAAAAGACTTTCAGTCGAATGTGCACTGCATCCACTGGAACTCAGTACTGAGGTGTGTGGAGGTCCAATTTGGATTGAAACCAAAGCGTGCCGGCAGAAGGGGCGTGTGTTCTCCCAGGGTTGCCAACCCCCAGGTGGGGCTTGGCATTCTCCCGGAATTACAACTGGTCTCCAGACATCAGTTCCACTGGGGGAAGTGGCAGCTTTGGAGGTTGGATTCTGTGGCATTATACCTCTGCTAAGCTCCCACCCCAAACCTCCAGGAATTCCCCAACCTGGAGTTGGCAACCCTACATTTTCCTGACCTGAAACAGCACCAAGGTAGTCTTATCTGCCCCCCTGGGGAAACCTACAGCTCCATCGGTACATATGGTGCCCCCACCAAAGCAAACAGCGGAGCCAGTCTGGTGTCGTGGTTAAGTGCGCGGACTCTAATCTGGGAGAACCGGGTTTGATTCCCCACTCCTCCACTTGCACCTGCTGGATGACCTTGGGCAAGCCATAGCTCTGATAGCAGCTGTTCTTCAAAAAGAGCAGTTTCTGTCAAGAGCTCTCTCAGCCTCACCTGCCTCACAGGGTGTCTGTTGTGGGGAGGGGAAGGGAAAGGAGTTTGTAAGTTGCTCTGAGACACCTTTGGGTAGTGAAGGGCGGGGTATAAATCCAGTCTCCTCTTCTTCCTCTCCCTGGAGGTATTTCAGGTTGCAAAAGTGATGTGTGTGTGGCTTAACAGCCCTTTCCTGACATGCGGTGGTGGCAAACCTTAGTTGGGCCACCGCACACCTGCAGCCGAATTTCTCTCAAGGAACATGTAGCGTATCTGTCAAGGAACTTGCAGCCCTGTGCTACCTTCGAGTCTGTATTTTATGCTTCGTCTAGAGTATACCGTTGTCTTTGAAAGATTTCTCTTTGAACGTGACATACTAGCTCACTTAGAAGGCTTACTATATACGCATTTGCCATCTCAGGATCTTAACAGTTCTATAAAGGTTTCTCCTGATCTTTTTAAGCTCATGGCAATTAGAATGATCTTCTTCGTGGTCTCTGTGCAGTCCCACACTTAAGTTGGAACCTTATCCAGAGAATATTCTAGAGCTAGCCTCAGTGGGTGGGCTCTCTCTCCCACTCTGGGGAACAGGCACACACTGCACATGCCTGGAGCAAGGGAGAGAGCCGCCCCCTGTTCAGTTCCTTTTCGACCGCCCTTGTATTCACAGCCTGTCTCCTGCTTTGCCTCAGCTATGTATATTGTCAGGCCCGTAGCTACCATGGGGCCCATGGGGCCCAGCCCCCTAGTGGTTGTTATGGGCCCCACTCCCCAAGCCTCAGCTCCCTCCCTCTCCCCCCAGCCCCCTCCCCCTGATTGCCTGTCAGCCTGTCCATGGAAAGGACAAGGGCAGTGATTTCAGAGGTGGTGGCAGCAAGGCGAGGCGGAGAGAGCCACCCAGGCAGCAAGCATGAATGGTAAAGCCCAGGCAAGGCAAGGACCCAGCTGTGCTCCGGCACACTGAGCCCGCACACGGCACTTCCGTGGCCAGCCCGGCCACCCCACGCCTCACCTCTCCCAGGCCCGGGAGGGAGCTGAGGGTGGGAGTCAGGCTGCCCCAGGCGCCGTGCTGCGGGAAGGGGCAGTGGAGCTTCTCAGGGAGGAAGGGAGCTGGATGCTCCAGGGAAGGCCTGTCCTTGCGGAGGGGGAAGCTGCAGCCACTGGGCATAACCCCCCCCTTGCCCTGGAGCCTTTGATTTAATTAGCTGGTGGGCCGCTCAAGGGCCCGTCCCCCCAAAATCCCTAGCTACGGGGCTGTATATTGTTCTTCTTTCTTCATTTCTTCTTACTTCTTATTTCTTCCTTTGTTATCCTCTGTCACTCTTTGTCTATTTTTTTTTGGTCATACTGTCTTTTCTTTCTTTTACCTCACACCCTCCCCCATCCCTTCTTCCACAGTCAGGAGTGTGTGCAGTGTGCACATGGGCCATATGATCTTTTTAAAGGCGTGTCAGTGTTGCGCTTCTAAAATTCCTTCTAATGACAGACAGGACTTATGCTTGCTTTGTCTCAGTGAGAAACACCATGTCAACGCTTGCCAACACTGTGCTAAATTCACTAGTCAAGCCCGTAGGAATCGTGCCACCCGTCTTCAAGCCCTCCTTCTTGAATCTGCACTATGGCCCAGAATGTCCTCTGTAGCATCTCACTCAATTCAGCTGCCCACACGAAAGGAAGGAAACTCTATTGCTTATACAGTCTTCATCGATTAAGAAGCATAAAACCAGGTCTCTGAAGCATTCAGATGACTCTGGTGACACCACTTCGATAGTGAAACGATTGAAGCTAGAAGTGCATCATGCTTCGTTGATGGTTGATCCCGTAATGATATCTAGGCTCTTGACCTCAACTCCAGTAGTGAGACCAGCTTCTGCTACTATTGAGTCTGCCCTGCCTCACGAGGAACACCAAACAGCCTTGACTCTGGTCTTATCCTTGTCCACAGACCAACTTCCATTGGGGCAGCAGGTGGTTACAGTCCCCTCTTGCTCACCTTCGGTGAGGCATCCACCTCTCACTTTGAGGCCAAGTTACCGGCAATGGTTGTCTTCTCGAAACTCCCACCTGCCTCCCAAGTACTGGTCTGCAAAGATCACAGTTATTTGGATCATTCATCTACTTGATACTGGGGACGTGACCATCATCGATACTCTTCCAGCTCACCCTCTCCTTCGACCCATCGATCTCAATGACGTCTGTGTGGCTGCCACATGGTCCTCTCCATTGACCTTTGTGTCCCACTACGCACACAATGTTTGAGCTTGATGGGATGCTGTGTTTGGCCAGGTGGTTCTTCAGTCTATCTTCTCTTGAGATCAACACTCCAGGTTCTCCGGTAGACCTGTAAGGTAACATATTTTGATTATTCATTCCCTCTTCTCTGCTGGCCAGCACCCTCCTCCAGTGGGTTCAGCTGTTCAGTCACCCAAGAGTGGGACTGCACAGAGACTATGAAGAAGATAGACAGGTTGCTTACCTGTAACTAATGATCTTCTAGTGGTCCTCTGTGCTGTACCACAAACCTGCGCAGTCTTCCCCACTGCTTGCATCTCTTGGTCACTTACCTTTTTCGTCAAGACTCATTGGTAGCGGTTGAAGGATATGAGTGGGAGGCGGGTCTCTTCCTTGCTCCAGACATGCACAGTGTGTGCCTGTTCCCCAAAGTGGGAGAGAGAGCCCACCAAAAACTTCTGAGGCTATCTCTAGAATATTCTCCAGATGAGGTCATGCACAAGTACCCAACCCAATTGGGGTACTGCCCAGAGGACCACTCGAAGATCATCAGTTACAAGTAAGCAGCCTGTTTTTTCTCTATGCTCTGTTCTGTACTGGCTGGCCAAAGAGCTCTGATTCCAAAATATCTGAAAGAATTATTATTTAACTGCCCATGTTTATGGTTCTCCTTTCAGAGCACTGACTTCTACAACTTCCTTTAACAAACTTGTAATGACTTATGAGATAATTCCCCCAGAGCACCAGGGAAAGTGGGGGGTTTTAAACCCTTTATACCCCACAGTGCAGATGAACATTTGTAATCAACAACATTCGTGGCAAGTACTCTTGCCAGACATTATGTCACCAGCCAGGAACATGGTGAGTTTACTGTCCAGCCTTAGTTTCTGCCATATGAGCGGTAGTAAAAAATAAAAGCTGAACATCGAAAGCACACATTTTGTAGGAAACAAAAAGTAGTCTCACACAGACCCAATGGGGCTAGCAGCATATTGGCATATCAAGTTAAACTTTATAATACTGAAAACATTATAGCATGTTCACTGTGAACAAAATTAGTCACATTTTACAATAAATGTATACTCAAAAATATATTGTTTATGTCTACAAAGGAATCAAAACTGTGAGAGATCATACCAGTGGTCCATCTAGTCCAACATCCTGTTTCACACACTGGCCAACCAGTTGCCCTGGAGGGCCAGCAGACAGAGAGTACAAGCCAAGTTCCCCTAAGGTTGCCTCCCAGCACTGGTTTTTAGTGGTCACCACCTCTGAATATGGAGGTTCTCTTTATTCACCTTGGATGGTGGCCATTGTTAGACCTAGCCTCAATTAATCTGTCTAATCCCCTTTTAAAGCCATTTGCGCTAGTGGCAACCCTCATCAGATCTCGGAAGCTAACCAGTCACCCCTGGTTAGTACTTGGATGGGAGACCACCAAGGAAGTCCAAGGTTGCAATGCAATGGCAAGGAACCTCTGAATGTCTCTTTCCTTGAAAACCCTAAAAGTTTGCCATAAGTTGGCTCAGTTTAATGGTACCTTCCACCACCCTGCTAACTAGGGTCCCAGCTCCCGCCCACCCAGCGGCTCGAAAGCCCGTTAAAGGGCAAGTAGACAAATGGGTACCTGCTCTGAGAGCGGGGGGGCACCCGTCCTTCGTGGCTTGGCGGCGGTGTGAGCTGCGGAGCGGCGACGGCGGAGAATATGGCGGCAGTTGGCGAGTCGAGCGAGAGAGCGGAGACTGGGCCGGCGGAGCGTAGAGGCGGGGCGACGCGGCAGGCCGGAGCCGATTGGACAGAGGGCGGGTGCGGGGGCACGCCACAATAACGAAGTCTCCGCTTCAGGGTGCCTGTTAGGTTAGTCACTTCCCCCATTGTATGTGTGTGTGGCCTTAGGTAGGAATTGTATCAAATGTATAATGTAAACCGCTCAGAGCCCTTAGGGGGTGAGCGGTATATAAATCGAAGGAAATAAATAAATAAATAAACTACATCCGCTGCCCACTACATGCAGAGGAGTTTAATTACTCGCTGTGTAAAGAAGTGCTTCCTTTTTCTCCATCCTGAGTCCATTGCTCATGAACTTCACTGGGGGCCCTATAGAATTATAGAATCACAGAGTTGGAAGGGGTCACACAGGCCTTCTAGTCCAACCCCCAGCTCAGTGCAGGATCAGTCTAGAGCATCTCAGACAAGTGTATGTCCAGCTGCTGCTTAAAGACTGCCAGTGAGGGTGAGCTCATCCCCCCCCCCCGGCAGCTGATTCCACTGTTGGACAACTCTTACGGTAAAAAGGTTTTTACTGAGATCCAGCCGGTACCTTCCCACCCTTAATTTAAACCCATTATTGAGAGTCCTATCCTCTGCTGCCAACAGGAACAGCTCCTTGCCCTCCTCTAAGTGACAGCCCTTCGAATACTTAAAGAGAGCAATGATGTCTCCCCTCAACCTCCTCTTCTCCCAGGTCCCTCAGCCTTTCCTCATGGGGCTTGGTCTCCAGGCCCCTGATCATCCTTGACGCTTTCCTCTGCACCCTCTCCATTCTGTCCACATCCTTTTTGAAGTGAGGCCTCCAGAACAGCCCTATTTTTAATTGTTTTAATGATTTGTGTTTTGGTTTTAAATGGTTTTCAAATGTGATTTTATTATGTATGTTTTAATTTGTTAACTGCCTTGGTGGACCTTGTAAGGGCAGAAAGACAGGATTAAAATTGTGACAAAGGGTTTCTAAATGGATGGAAGAATATAATAAATAAACCATGTGGGCATACAACTGAGTCTGAAGAAAATATGAACTATAGTTTTAGTTAAGAGCAAAGTTTTATTCAAATCTACATGGTGTAGAAAAATAAAGAAGTAAAATATATAATTAGATAATGTATGAGGTAACTTAATAGATAAAATAATATATAAATGGAACCCCCTATATATATGTATGTATGTTTGTTTGTATGTTTTTTTGGGGGGGTTGGTCTTTTAAAAAATAAAATTGGTTTCAAAAAATTGTGACAGGCAGACAGACAGACAGTCATAAAATGGAGACAGGAGGCAGTAATTTGGCACTAACCACTCTACTAAGTTTTAGCATATAGGTAATTCCCACTTTGAAAAAAGATTTGTGTGTGTGATAAATAGTTCAGTTCTTCAAATTTGCACATTTGAACACATGTTCATATGGTACAATTTCAAGTTGTGTGTGTGATAAATAGTTCAGTTCTTCAAATTTGTACATTTGAACACATGTTCATATGGTACAATTTCAAGTTGTATAGAGAAGGACTACTGTTCATACAGCTATTCACTGTGACATAACCCTGTCTCTTAAGCCTGGTGGATATATTTATTGAACGCTGCATTCTTCCTCCGCTAACCCCATTCCCATCCAGTTCAGAAAGAAATGACTTTTCTACAGCTGATAAATGGTTTAGGCATTCATAAATGCGCACTATGTTAGAATATTCAGAATATCCACCAAAAAACTTGTCTCTGCGTTTTTTTTTCTTTTTGTTGAACAATTCAGAACATTTGCAGACTCAAAAAAATACAAAATGATATATTTTTAAAACATGGTAAAGTTTCCAGTAATGTAAAGAAACATTGTATTCAACCTGGTGTGTGTGGAGAAGAAATCTGGAACACATTATTTTGGTAGTGATGGGAGAGAAGTATAAGCAAAATGTACAAGGAGCGTAAGAAAAGTTTGAGTGATTGACCTGAAATTAGTTGAAAGGTGATATAGATGTTTCTTATGCATTAAAAAAAAAAAAAAGAATTACCAGAATAATAGAGCCTTGAGTGCATCTCCGGAGAAACAGACTACTCTATCAGTTATGATCTTCTTGGGCACCTTTCTCAGTTCTTTATTAATTTTAAAGTGTTCACTTAAGTGAATGGAGCTATTGTCAAATCCATTCAGCAGCTCAATGCACATAAAGGTAAAGGTAAAGGTTCCCTTGCTCGAAAGCCAGTGCACATATAGCATTACTAATCCATGATCTGTCAAACTGCAGTGGCTTTTGCCAGGCCAGTAGTAGTAATAATGAAATAGAAATCTATTATACAGCTAATAATCTTTAGTTTTATAAGTACTGTAAATTGCCTTGATGGGAACATTGATAATGAAGTGAATGGATGAAAACTTGGCTGAAAAGGGGTTAATAAGAGATGCACTGGCAAACCCCTCCAGAGAGGGAACATTTTTCAAGTAATTTGAACAGAACCTAAAGAACAGAGAAAATAATGATTAAAATTAGCCTTACAGCTTTCTGTGTGCCGCAGACTAACTCAAGCTTGCATCCAAATGAATGGTAATTCACCAGTATAAAGGGATAAATTAAGCGTATAAGAAATAATTTTTAATGGATAATCAGATCTGCAATTTCAAGAAATAGGATCCTCATCTTATCAAAAGCACTTTGGTTCAAATGGATCTCAAGGCAACAAACTCCTTGAATTTGGGGCACTCAAGCATCTTTTTAAAAAAAAAATTAACCAAAGATAGGCCTGTCAATGGATATTAGCCACAGGAAGTGAAATAGAGCTTCCGTGACTAGAGGCAGTGGGGTGCTGGGAAGCAAACAAAAGGGCATGGCTCTATGTGAGCACCATGTAGCACTCGGTTGGCTACTCTCGGCCACAGAGTGTAAGACTGGATGGACCTAGGGTTTCCAGGACCTCCCTGGCTACTGGGGGGGGGAGTGGGGGGGGGAGATAGGAGTTACCAGCTCCATGTTGAGAAACTCCTGCAGATTTGGGGGTGGAGCCTGGGGAGGAAAGGGACCTCAGTGAAGTACAGAAGTGCCATAGAGTCAACCCTCCAAAGCATCCACTTTCTCCAGGGGAACTGATCTCTGTAGTCTGGAGATGAGCTGTAATTCCAGGGGAATCCCCAAGTCCCACCTGGAGGCTGGTATCCCTAGATGGACTCCTGGCCCGAACTAGCAAGACTCTTGTTCTGTATCAAGGGGGATTTTCAACATTTTTCAAAAGCAAAGGTGTAGTGGTGGTTATGCATGGTTTTGGAGGAGAAAACATGCTGTGGGAAGACCCAGAGTCACAACCCCACATGAACAGAAAAGGGCTGGCTTTCAATAGAAAGGAGTCTTGTGGCATCTTTAAAACAAACAAATGTATTGTGGCCTCAGACCAATAGTATTAGATGCAGGTAGACCTGTGGATTGCATTCCCAATGGGACCATCCCATGCAGTAGACATGATTGTTCTACGGCACCCTTTCAGCTTCTGCAGAGCCCAGAATGCTGGGGATAATGTAATTGCTGGGCAGGAAGGTGGATAGCACATGCAGGAAAAATTAAAGGAAAAGTATCCACACAAAGGTGAGAGCACATTATCACGCCTGCTCTGTGGTAGTGATGCTGTTTTGATGTCCCAGTCAGGTTCTTTTCTTGTTTTGTTGTTGGTTTTAATATTGATAATAAGTATGCTTGTTTGTTTTTATGATTTTGTTGTTATTTTTACCTTGTGAGCCACATTAAGTGGGTCTCTGGATGGTTGGGATATACATTTTCTAAATAATGATGATGATGAGGTATGGCTACCCCTCTGAAATTTCTATCCTATGATTCCCTTTTTAAAAAGGACTGTTAGTAGCATTTCACTAGGAAGGGTGTCACCAAATGAGTGTGATATGCCTGATCTGATTGCACATGTACACGTGACTTTTATAAGTAAAGTGAGAATCTGCAACGAGCATAGTTGACAGGGCTATCTGGGGTGTGTGTGTGTGTGTGTGTGTGTGTGTGTATGTGTGTGTGTGTATATATA
>NW_015167574.1:90893-92930 GCF_001447785.1 Gekko japonicus | reverse complement strand
AGCAATCCAAAACAGTCCAGTGGAGCCTGAGCGGTGGGTGTTGCCTTCTGACACATTTCCAGTGATGTCAGGGGGTGTGGCATATGCTAATAAGTTATGCTAATGAGCTCCTGCACCTCTTTTTCTACGAAATGACCCCTGTATATATATATATATAAAAATTGCAGATGTGAACACTAGACATACAACATTTATGGAAATGTTGGTGCTGGAAGGGGGATTCCTGCTTTAAAAAAAAACAAAATGTGGGGAGTTGAAATACGTGTAACACATACTATGTTATTCAACTGAAACTTACCACTTTAAGAACATGAAACATATTGTGTGCAACTTAGCATTGAACACTGGGTGTTTCTGCACTGAGTTTTACCCCATGCTCACAGCCATCATGCATTTTTTGCATTCTGCATTGCCTCCCTCTTTTGAGTCGCCCTCTATTTTTATTTCTGCATCGTCTCCAGTGTTCGCTCTCCATTTTTGCCAGGTTATTTTTCAATTCTACATTGTTCAGCTGTCACTTTGCCCCCCCCCCCCGTTTCCGCAGGGTATCCAAATGCTGTTTACCCACAGACTTTAACTGCTCACCTGGCAGGGCGCAGGGCACTATGTAAATCCTCTTGACTTAATGGGATTTCTCATTAAATGATTTTGAACTGCCCAAGGGCCACAACTCGGAAACAGGGGTGCTTGTTATCAACTTGCTCTTCCAATAAATAGGGAACACAGCCATAGAAAGCAGCAACAGACATGTAGACAGACATAATCCCTCAATAGATCTTGTGGGGCCAGGACACTAGAAGCCCTCCCACTGTTGCCCCCCCCCAGCACCAAGAATACAGAGCATCCCTTGCCCCAGACCGAGAGCCCCTATCTATACCTTGTGGCTAATAGCCACTGATGGACCTCTGCTCCAGATGTTTATCCAATCCCCTCTTGATGCTGTCCATGCTTGTAGCCACCACCACCTCCTGCGGCAGTGAATTCCGTGTGTTAATCACTCTTTGCTTGCAAAATAATGCTTGTCAACAGTGGCAATTTACCATACTTGAGATGCCTTTACAATCATAACCTATCTTAATGCAGCTATCCTTCAAAATGCTCTGCTCGTCACTCCAATGAGTTTTTGGGTGGGAAGTGCTTGGACTACCAATTATCTCCTGTAGACACACACCCAGACACTAGAGATCAACTGGGCAAAGGCAATGGACCCAAGCTGTTTCTGCAGCCAATGCTTCGACTGCATCTTGTTGGGGCACATGAACTCTGCAGGCACCACTGACTCAGGGGCCTTCTGGGCTCAGATCGGAGCAAAGCCTGATAAGTATGCAAATTAAGTCAGTGCACCCCAAAATGTGCATGAAAATGGATGCAAATATCTAAAGTAAAAGCATCCTTAAGAGAAGAAAAGGCAAGACTATGTGTCCCTCCGAATGGGGCCGTATGTAGAGATGTGTGCTGCAAGCTATCGCTGTAGCTGTTTAGTCCATGGGAAAGTGGGAGGATCACCAAGACTTGTGGTGTTGTCTTCAAGATGACAGGAAGTTTCGTATGCTCAGTTGTTTTCATGATCTTCATGGTTTGAGCCATGTTTCCCAGATCCTTCCCATCTAACTTGCAGCACCAATTTTTGGTGGGGTGTAGGGTTGCCAACCCCCCCGGTTTGCCAGGGGTCCCCCGTTTTTGGGGGGGGTTACCCGCCGCTGGCCAGATGGCCGGCGGGGGAAGCCCCACCCCCAGGACCCACAGCCACCCATCTCTGTCCCTTTAAGTGTGTAGAACCCATGTTTCCTCCCAAGCCTGATCTCCGCAAGCTTGCAGGGAAAAGCCAGCTTCGTGCTCTTAGAAGGGAAACGCAGCTGCTCTTAAAGGGGAAACGCCGGCTCCTGCATTTAAAAGGGAAACGCCGGCTCCTGCATTTAAAAGGCTCCTTTAAGTGCAGGGAACTGCCGTTTCTGGAGATCTGGTGCACGGGCGGGGGGGGCGGACGTCCCCAACGTGACGTCATCACGTCGGGGATGCCCCACCCTCTCCAGGAAT